>NC_047665.1:49074454-49206954 GCF_011762505.2 Arvicanthis niloticus | reverse complement strand
GCCTCATCCCCATTTAACCAATGAGGCACAAGTGCAATATTTTGAACAAGTACAATTTGTTCTATAGAATAATAGGAACTCCGACCTTAGAATATTAACAACTTGAAAATAGAATACTTTGTATACACAAATTTATGTGACATTAACAAAGAAAAGTGCTGGTGGATACTTTAATGTTATGTAGGGGCAAATTAGAAATCTACACTCATGTATCAAACCATCAATAACTCCAGTTCTAGGGGATCTTATGCTATCTTTTGACCTCTGAAGGTGCCATACATGCACTTGGTGCACGTACATACACACAGGCAAGTTACCCAAATATATAAAATAAAAGTAAATAATGAAAGATAATGGCTGTCATGTTCAAAGTGGACAACTCACATTAAGAGCTTACATTAAAACCCCTTACTGACATTAAAACACCTAGGTTGCATGTTATAACTCATATTTTTGCCAAGTTATAACTACATGGTACTTGAGACAAAGGCAAATGGAAAAATGAGGAAAACATGAATAGTTCAGAATGAAGGCCAGACAGAAAATGTATGTGAGTATATCAATTATACTACAGTTAAGTGAAGCAAAGTGGGGCTCTTTAGTAAAGAGTTCTGAATATTCAACAATCCAATAGAAAAGGTGAATTTTGTGTGATGGTGTATATTGACAGGATCTAGCATCACCTGTAAAGTCTTGGCATGCCTGTCATGGATTTTCTTGATTAGATGAATTGGGTGAGGATATCCACCCATCCTGTGAGCTGCAGTCTGAACTTCATAAAAAGACACAAGTGAGCTGAGAAGCAGCATTCATCTCTCTCTGGTTCCTGACTGAGATACGATGTGACCAGCTGCTTCACGTTACTGTTACTATGTCTCCCCACCATGATGGACTATGTTTACAAACCAGAAACTTTTGACCCACATTTTATTACAACAACATGCAAGGCTACCATCTCTCTGTTCAACAACTTTGTTAGTCTTCATGGGTAAGGATACATCATTGTCTCTCCCTTTCTGACTTAAAGTCATTATGATTATTTACTAAAGTCTACAAAATATCTATACCACTTGAATATTTCATTCCTCTCTCTCCCTACCAGGCTCATCTCTTCCTTCTTTTCTATCTCTGTCTTCCTTCTTTTCTATCTCTGTCTTCCTTCTTTTGGGGGTTGAGGTAGTGAATTGGTATGGGAAGCAAGATCTAGAAACAGAAATCTCCAGGCTTTGCAGATAGATACATTGAGTACTGCTGGTGGGTTGGTGCAGGAGCAGCAAATTCTGCCTCATCACATCAGCTGGTTCCATTAATTCACCATGATGAATCAGAGCTGCTAAATGCAGAATCCTATCATTTGTGCTTCCAGGCAATCCCCTTCTGACTCACCCTGTTTTCAAAGTTGTGGTTATGGTTTCCGACAGATTAATGGTGCCATGCCTCCCACCTGGGGCACTCTTTGAAACCTTCTATTTTCATTGACTCGTTCAAAACAATTTCTTCCTTTCATCTCTCCTGTTTGAAAAAAAATCACTGAGCAAAAAAAAAAAAATTCTCTGAAACATTTAGGACTTTAAAAACTCTTACTTCAGAATATGTGCAAATAATAATTTGAGAAACAGGAACGAAAGTTAACTGCTTCTTCTCTTTTAAATTTTGTATGTAGGAATAAATAAATTCCAAAGGAAGTAAGAACAGAGTTGAAGACTGGGATAATTTCATCCAAATGATATAAAATGTATAAAACTAAGACTGGGAATTTAATTACTAGGATTAATGTCATTTCAACATACACTTGCTTTTTATCAAATAACAAATAAAAAGTAATGATGGATCTCTCTCCAGTTAATTCAGAAACTATCCTTTAAAAATTAGCCCATTTTGAGAGGAGGTGCTTATTCCTGGTGAGATTAGATATCCCAAGGTGGGGTAGTACTGGAGGGCTTCCCCTTCTCTGAGGAGAGGTGGAAGAAGGTAATGGAGGAGAGATTTGTGGGGGTTAGAAATGGGAAGGAAGAGAGGAGGGAAGGTGGCTGCAAGTGGGATATAATATGAATAAAAAATAAATAAATTATGAAAAAAATAGTCTACTCTTAAGTATTATGTGTTTCTCATATATGCTTCTAGGGATTTGCTGACTATACTGAGGAAAAGATATAAATACAAATGCCTATATACTATTTTATGATACAGTTCTTACAATGTCTCTATTATATGCATCTGTAAAGTATCTCTTCATTTATCTTCTCTATTGCTGTGATGAAACAGTGTCCAAAACCAACTCACCGAGGGAAAAGATTTATTTGGTTTGCAGCTTATATTCCATTATCCACAAAATTCGGGCAGGACCTCAAGGCAGGAACCAGGAGGCAGGAACCAAACAGGAACACATCTTCCTGGCTTGCTCCTCATGTCTTGCTGAACTTTCTCTATACAACCCATGGATGATGCCAAATATATTGGTCTAGAACTACATCAATCATGAGCAGAGAAAATGACCCACAGATCCACAAGAAAATTTCATAGAAACAATTCTTTCATTTGGTTTCCCTTTGCCCACTGACTTTTGTGTCAAGTTGACAAAATCCAATGAGGATCATTATTATCCAGATCATTATTTTCCTATACAATTATCCTAACTTGATAATAGCTCACACATTGTAATGATTTAAATGAGAAAGTTCACAATAAACTCAGGTATTTGAATATGTAGTCCAGAGTTGGTGGCACTATTTGGGCAGGTATGGGTGTAGTTTTTCTAGATGACATATGTCACTGTGAGGGTGTGAGAGTTTTTAAACATGCACTCTCAATGCGTGTTTTTCATTCTTTTGAAGCGCTTTTGGTTCAAGATATGGTCTCTCTTATTGCTACTGCTGGTTGCCAGGCCATCAGGGTCAGGTACTCAGGTGGGAAAGCATCAGAGGAAGACCAAAGGCTGATGATCTCTGGCCTCATAACTCTCTTACTGTTCTGGGGCCAGAAGCTGATGGGCTTTGGCAGTTTAACTTTCTCATGCTCTTCAGTGGCTAAAAGCTGCCTTTTTTTTTCTTTGAAATTAACTCTTCTGGTAGCAGCAGGGGATTTAGAAAATAAGTTAGTTGTTTAGGCTGTTTTCTCTTTGATTCTTGGGCCCCTCAGACTCTTGGGCTTAGAATTTGATAACTCTTTGTGAGCCTGAGAGAAAGGAAAAGGAAAAGAGTCAGGCACACAGAAAAAAACAAAACAAAACAAACAAACAAACAAATCACTCATTCGCAGTGGATGAAGCAGAGAAAAGAAACTCGGACAAACCTTTATTTCTCAGTATTTATATTTCCCTAAATATTACCATTTACAACTATCAGGTAGAACTGTTACAACAGAACAAATGAATACATGATTTTTTAAAATACTCTCACACTCCATAAGTTTATAGTACGTTTAAGGCAATCAATCATTCATGTCATAAGGTTTTAAGGAATTACAACAGAAATGTTTACATGTCTTTCCATTAAGACTAGAATCTGACTAGCCATCCATTACCCGTTACTAGCCCCATAAATTCATTATAAGTTTAAAGCAATATTTTTTATGTCACAAGTTAGCCAAGTTTTGTCAAGAGAGAAAGCATCTGCTTTGTGTCTCATTATTTTAAAGTCTTGTACAGATAGACTATTCCATCATTTATTTTCTGTCTTTTCACCTGTAATAAATGATCATTCCCAGTTTATAACTTTCAGTTAACAAACAGTGGCCTTGTTCCTAACCTAGAAGAAATGTTTTCCTGGATCGTAATTTGTTTCAAACCTGCTTTGTTTTCTTAATACAATTGGCCTGTGACACATGGAAGTTAACAGAGATCTATTTGCAGCTTTTATTCTATGGAGGCCTTGAAATTACTTGCAACAATTTAGGAATTCTATAAAATTGTCATCAGAAATAGTGAAATCCTTAATTCATTTATTCAGCATTACTACATGAAAGTACATCTTCATATTGATTCTGCAGGAATTCTTCCCAATAGGGTGAGTTAATGCCCAGGAATCATTAGGCTACATAATAATGACAGGGAATGTATATCAATAGCAAGAAACCAGCCAGGGATGAAGTCTCTTGGGACCTCACCTCTCAGAGCACACACATCACAGCCATGCAAATGGTGAGCCATCTCTACAAAACTCATTTGCATGCCTGACACTCTATCACCATGTCTAAATGCTGCCACATTTCCCCACCATGCTGAGGATGAGCTTTTATCATTCTGGAAACATAAGCTCAAAATAAATCCTTCCTTGTATAAGTTGCTTTGCCCTATGGAGTTTTATCACAGTAACTAAAAAGTAACTGATAGATATATTAAATGACATCTAAGTAGTTTACTATGTTTTCGTCAATAACGCCATAGTTAAGATAACTTATCTAAAATCATATTGTTGCAGGTGATTTTTAGGTCTATAAAATGTCACAGTAAATGAATATTGTGGCTTTATAAAACTGACTACTTGAACAAACAGCAGTCTATGGAATGGGAAAAAATTTTACCAACTATACATCCAGTAGAGAGTTAATAATAAAATATAAAAAGAACTCAAAATAGTACATACCAAAAAAACCAAAACAATTAAAAATGGGGTATAGATGTAAACAGAGAATTCTCAAAATGGGAAATTCCAGAGAAACACTTAAATAAATGTTCAACATTTGCAAATCAAAACTACTTTGAGATTTCATCTTATAACCATCAAAATGGCGAAGATTATTAAAACAAGTTACAGCTCATGATGGCAAGGATATAGATTAAGATGAACACTCATCCATCACTGCTGGGAGTGCAAACTTGTACAGCCACTATGGAAATAATTTTAGAGGTCCTCGGGAAGATTGGAACAAGTCTACCTCAAGATCCATCTATATCACCCTTGGGCATGTACCCAAAGGATGCTTCATCCTACCACTGAGATTTCTGCTCAACCTTATCCATTGCTGCTCTATTCATAGTAGTCAGAAGTTGAAAACAACCTATATGTTCCAGAATAAATTAAGAAAACGTGGTACACAGTAGAGTTTTACTCACCTGCTTAAACAATGAAATTCTCAGGTAAATAGATGGAACCAGAAAAAAACATCATCCCAAATGAGGTATTCCACACCTAGACAGACAAATGATATGTATTCACTTATATGTGGTTACAAGATATTAAAGCAATGATAACCAAGCAACAGTCTGGAGAACCACAGAAATTAGGTATAGAGTAAGGGACTAAAGAGGACAGAGAGATCTTGTTAGGAAATAGAAATAAAGTAGATAGTTATGAATGGATGTGGGGCTGGAACAGGGGGATAAAATGGGGAAGGGAGACAATGAGGGAGATGGGAGAGGAAATATGGAGGGACAGCTAAAATAAAGAATCATTTGAGGTAGTAAAGAAACATAATACAGTTAAAACACATATATGAAGATGATCTAAGTAACATTGCCAAATAATGGAAAAGACAAAGCCCCAGTTGGACATAATCTTGTCATCAAATGAAACTATCAGAACTGGGAGCTTACCTCTAATTGAGCTGTTAGTGAACAGTGTCTTATGGAAATTCCCAAACAACAAAGGATGTTGTCAAGACTATAGATTGCTCTCCCCAAACTGATAGCAAATCCAGATTGCTCAAGACAATAACTACAGAACTCATTGAACAAGGAGAAGTTGAGCTAGTGCCTGCATGGAGCCTTCACCCCTACATTCTAGCATCTTTGGTGTAGAAAGTATTCGAATCATTACCAAAAGAGAAACAGAAACATTAATCCAGCCACAAAACCTTCGATCCTCTCTGCAATATAGTAGGGGAATGGTAGGACAAAGGTTATGGGAGAAACCAACCAGTATATGACTTGATTTAAGGGCTACTTATGAGACAGAATCCATAAATGACACTGTGTGGGTGACAAATAACCAGAGGTTCTTCTTCTGAAGGAACATAGCAACAAAATGACTTCTAATGACATTCTGCTGTATTCATAGATCAGCGCCTTGCTCAGTCATCATCAGAGAAGCTTCCTTCTGCATCGGATGCCAACAAAAACATAGACTCACATCCAGACAATATGCAGAGATATGAAAGACCCTATAAAGTCATCCCTAAATGGGATATCTCCACCAAATATTACAGGGTTCAGGGAACCCTGCAGGAGAGGAGTCATAGGGTAAGAGCCAGAGATGGGGGATATCAGGGAAACAAGGCCCTGTAAATCAACATGATCAAAGCACAAATGAACTCACAGAGACTGAGGCACTGGGCACTGGTCGAGTACAGGCCTTTACCAGGTCCTTTTTATATTTGTGTATATATCATGGCTTCAAGTTCAGTGCTTTTATGTGATCCCTGAGTGTATTCTCTATTTTTTCATGCCTTCTCTTGGACTTCTTTTTCTTGTTTGTTTGTTTGTTTGTTCATTTGTTTGTGTTTAATTCTGATGTTATTATTTTATTTTTTATTATTATCCCCTAAAAGACTGTTTGCTAATGAGAAACAAAAATGACTGTATCCTGATGAGAAGAGATGTGGTTAGACGCTGACGTGAGTAGAGGGAGAGGATACCATATTCAGAATACATTCTGTAAGAAAAAATACTTTATTTCAATAAAATAAAAAATATTCATAAAATAACAACTAAAGTTAGAAGAGAAAAGCGTCAAGACTGGTATATCAATTACCTCATATAATGTATTAGTATAAATCTATTTCGACTTACACTTCAAATTACAAATGAGAGTCTGGAAAATATGTTTTGAAACAGAATCACACAAATAGCACTGTGTGCCATGTTCACAGTTCCAACAGAGCAAAAGTAAAAGCAGTTCCATGTGGCATGTGTGGGTTGTGAGGTGTAGGGTGTGGGGTACAGGGTGTGGGGTGTGGGGTGTGGAGTGTAGAGTCACAGGTGGTGAGTATAGGCAGAGACCAGTGGGAGGTCGATGCTATATCAAGTCTCTCTGCCTTATAATCTTGAGACAGGATCTCTAACCCTACTGGAAGCTCAGCTTTGGGTAAACTGGCAGGCCAATGAGTTCTTGAAAACTGCCTGTTTCTGCCACCTAAATGTTGGGGGTGGCAGATTCATGCAGCTATGTTTGGGTTTTGTGTGTGTGTTCTGGAGTCTGAGCTCAGGTTCTTGTCCTTACAGATCAGGTACAAATAGCCATAAAACCATCTCCCTGTTCTCCAGAGTAATTCCTACGTTCTTCCAAAACTGTCTATTAATTATCAAAGTAGTATATTAATTAGAATCCGAGTCCAACAGAAAACAAATAGAATTTGCATTTGACCTTGAGAATTGCTTTCTTCTAGCTTGGGTCTTATTTTACACTTTCTCCCTTCTGTCTCTCTTTATGCTTCTACTTTTAAATCTTCACCTTTTGCCTAATTATTTTTTGAAACATTAGTTATCTGTGAAAAGTAAAATGCTGATGCTGAAGGACCAGAAAGAAGGAGAGATTGTGCTGAGAATGCCAATCTATCATAAGGCTAGCAACAGGCATCATTTGAAAGATATAGAACAGACTCAATGGTAGGATATTTTTGATGAAGTTAATTATACTCTATAGATTAAAAATTTTAACATATTATCTTGTTTCATTAATTAATCTTAACCTATTCAATATTGTGCGCTAAATAAAATAGGAAATAGGAAACATGACAGCAAAATTATTAGAATAAATACATCCTACAAAGGAGTAGAAAGAATTCATATACACAGACACTTATCAAATAAATGTAAGAAAAATTATGGGGAAATGCTGACAAAAGTTTTTAAATGAATGAAACTGAGATATCTAGTCATATGCAGAGTGTCATGAACAAATCCTAAGTGTATTTTTATACAATGTACACATGGAAACAGGAAAATGCAGAAAGTCCTGAAAATTGCTAAAGGTGTGGAACTTCCAACACGTGACACAGATGTTGGTAATCCAAATATTGCAATGTGTATGAAATTTAGAAATATGAATACAAGGTCTGGTTCCACTAGTGAACAACCTGCCCTACAAGCATGAGGAACCAAGCTCAGATTCCCTAAGCCACATAAAAGTCTAGCATGGTCACCCACATCTGTAACTCTGGCACTGGAAGGAATCCTTAAAGCTCACTGGCCAGCCAGTCTAGAAAATCTGTAAATCTGTAAATATTTATGTAAATATATAAATGTATAATTTACATAGGTAAATATGACAGGCTCTTTCTCAAAGGATAAGGCAGAGAGTAATAGTGAAAGACAGCCGATGTCAACCTTTGCCATCCACATACATTTTCCCCCCATTACATGCAATTTCACTTGCACACACACATATATAAACTATGCACACAAAATATATATGAATAATGTAGATACCAATGCATACAGGGGGTTCTCAAACACCATTACTTCTTAAGGAGTCCTATGAACTGACTTGGAATCCTCTTTCCTGAGCAATAGTTCTCATAGTATCCAAAGGTTTAATGTAAGATATCAGGGGTCAGGAGGGAGCATGGTCCCAAGTGTAAATCACAACAATGACCAAAATGACAAGCGGTACCCAAGGGTGCAAAGTAACAGTTATGTTTTGGGGTAACTAACAACTGGTTAATTGGACATAATGTTTCACTCAATAGAAAAAGAATTAAGTCTGCTAGTGAAAACCTAGGCAATAACTCATGGCTGGTGAGGTCATAGACTCTAGAGAAGAACCTGCTACTGCCATTTTCCTAAACCATCATTATCCTCCAAAGCATTCTAAATACTTGAGAGCTACACAGATAAGTGTAGCTCTCACCCCTCAACAAAGAAGTTACTTTTTGCAGCAAATGGAGACCATTAGAAAAATAAACAACTGCTCAAAACAAAACAAAGAAATGACCTTGCGATGCCCATCTCCACTTGAGCTGGAATACCAGATGATTGCGGGCCTCAAAACACAGGTGCTAGGTGAGAACAGAACCAGGTTACACAGCAAGTGCTCTTAACTGTTGAGCTGTCTCTCCAGTTTCTTTACCTTTCTTTTTCCAGTGTACATCTTATACTTGGATATCCTTCTGAATGTTTCTCACAGTCTTTGATCTCTATTTATTAACTTGCTGGGTTCCAATGCACATGAGCCTCTGCCTCTGTTCCCAGCTTCTATTGTAATAAATGTGATGTTTATTCTTTGAACAAGTTATGCAGATCTAAGTCTCCAGAGAATTTTCTGAGCGAAGTTTTAAGCATCATTGTTCAAAGACAAATAGAGCTACAGAACATGGAGAATAATTTGTATATACTAAGTGGAATGAGTTTTAATTTGTAGTTTTCTGTGTTACAAAGCACAGTGGATATTTAAGATATTGCCTTGATTCATGTCCTTTGTCCTTCCCACTCCATTGATTGATGAACTCACAAAACTATATACCTGAAGTTGACCGTGAGGTTGGAGAGATGGCTCAGTCAGTACAGTGCCTGCCTTGTAAGCATGAAGACCTAGGCTCCATCATTGAGTCTACAGAAAACAAAACAAATTAAAACAAAATGGGTAAACCATGAGAAAGTCATGCTACTGCCTGTAATTCCTCCATCAGAGAAGCAGAGACAAAGATCCTTGGAGCAAGCCACCTAGCTAATTCTAGTCAGAATTGGTGGATTCCACCATTAGCAAGAGTTTCTTCTTCACTAAATAAAGTGGAGAATGATTAAGATAGACACATGATGTCAAGCAGTCATCTACATCTATGTTCAAATACATGGCTCCATAAAAACATATATGTATAGTCCTCACATATATACAACACGAGGCATCATGGCATGCACTGAACATCTCAGCATCTCAGGGGCATATATAGGTGTAACTCTGAGGTTTACTGTCCATCCAGCATAGCCTACTTGGTGAGTTGCAGGTCAGTGAGACCCTGTCTCAAAAATTATAGACAATGTCTATGAAATGACACTGAATGTTATATAATATCCTCTACACACCCATGCCCATACATGTACATGCATCTGTATACACACACACACACACACACACACACACACACAATGAGAGAGAGAGAGAGAGAGAGAGAGAGAGAGAGAGAGAGAGAGAGAAAGACTCTTGCTTCTTATGCTTCCAAAGGATTTTTTTTCTAGTATTTATTACTGTCTCTGATGGTGTGTGTGTCTGCATAGCAGAAAAGATTCAGAATTCCTGATGGATCCGTGATTTTACATAAATAACTTTCAAGAGTCCTTTATGTATAATCACCATTTGGAAGTTTTGACAGACATTATAAGTCCACTTTCAGTCTTTTTTGTTGATTTTAAAAATGAGTGATCTGTAGATATGCCTGGGTTCTTGATATTGTAGGCATAACTATGGTTTCCTTATTGTTCTGAGTGTGACATGTGGCTTTCTAGTTTCTTCTTTTCTATAGTATTCTAAACTATATTCTGTTTCCATAATTGACAGATTCCATTATGTGTGTATTACTTTTTAATAAATCTATTTTTACAAATGAGAGATTGTTTTTTAATCCTTTGATTCTTAGCCTCTCAAAGGTAAAAATATAATAACTAAGTATAATAAAATAGATTAAACTAGAGCTATGGGAATGACTCCATCTCCAAAGCTCTTGCTGTGCAAGTAATGGGACCTCAGTTCTAGCCTCAGAATTCACCTAGGAAGCTGGGCAAGGCATGTTAATAATCTTGTGTGGTGAGCTGGAGGGTTGAGACATGTCGACTCCCAGGAGCTCATGACGCAGCTAGCCTGGCATACATGGCAAAATTCCAGACCAATGAGAATGCCTATCTTAAGCAAAAAAACTGGAAGATGTCTAAGGAATAACAAGGTTTTTCTCTGACCTCAAGCATGTGCACGCATGAGCACATGTGTATCATCATGCACATGCAACCCATAGACACATACATATGCACACAAGTTGAATTAAAACCCACTTTTATGGTAAACCACCAATACCAGCAAACTAGCCTATCAAAACATTTGCCATGACTCATTTGACTTTTCCAGTCTCCCACCCAAGAACTGCGTTCTGCTCCCTTTTCTATGCCCATGAGCATAGAATTCTCTTCAGTACTTCCAAATCCACTGACAATATCAATTCCCCCCTTTCGTTGCTGGGTACATCATTCAATAGATGTATATTATGTTCTCTTGCCTTCTGCTCCGAATTGAGAATTGAGTTGAGAATAAATACTTCCATTGCTCTTAGCCATCAAATGCTGGAGTTAGAATTGATCCACCCATAATTTTCATAAGAAATTGATAGTTTTTGTATAAATCACTGCACATGTCAAAAAAGTATGCATTAATTAAAATTAAGTTTTATATAACTTGGATCTGAAAAATTCCCCCAAGCACTTACATGTAAAGGTCTGTTCTCCAATGACCTTTGCAAGAAGTAGCAGAGATGTTAAAACAGCAACAACTACTACAAACATGGGCTTTCATGCAAGAATTTTAGCATTTGTTTATTTATGTGTATGATGTGCTCTCATGACAGAGCACATGGGTAGTGGCCAGAGGACAGTTCGTGGGAATTGATTTTCTCCTTCTATCACGTGGGTGTCCTCCTGGGCACTGAGTTCAGGTTCTTGGGCTTGGCATCAAGTGCCATTCTCACTGAGTCTTCTTACTGACATAGCACAAGGGTCTAAGAGTTTTAAGGCTTTCCTTGAAGGAGATCATGGAACATTGCCCCTTCCCCTCTTTCAACTTAACTGTGGACTGCTCTGTCTCTCTCTGTTCAAGCTCCCACCAAGATAAACTATGCTTCTACAAGCCAAAGCAATGGGGACCACCAGTCAGGAACCATAATTTCCAAAACTGTCAGAAAAAAAAAACCACTTTCATTTTTATAGATTGATTATTGTAGATATCTTGTAAAACCAGGGAGGCTGATATTAATACAGTAGAAAAACATAGAACTAATTTTTTAAGACAAGGGATAAGGGAATAGATTTATTTTTCATCTTGCTGTTATAAACTATTTTCTCAAATTTTATTTGTTTAGTCTAAGGAAATTAAGTTAAAAATACAACAATCTACTTAGTAATTTTTACCTTCCTATGAACAAAATTGTTTTCAGAATTATTTATTTTATGTGTATGAGTATTTTGCCTATGTGTGTGTATGTATGCAGTGCTCACAGAAAAGAACACTGGATTCCCAGAGCTGGAGTTACAGACTTCTGAATTTGGGAACTGGACCCAGGTTCTCTGCAAGAGCAATACATGTTCCTGACTCTTGAGCCATCCGTGAAGTCCTATGTTCATCTCTTATTAGGTAAGAAAAAGGAAACTAACTAGTGTTAGTTGTTAGAAGAAGTCCGATCACAGCAAACAGACCACTCCAGACCACACAGTTCCAAGGGGGAGGAGGTTTATTCAGGAAATAGGGCAAAGATGGGGAGAAGAAGGTGGAAGGATAAGAGAGAAGAGAAGTAGATGCTGGCCATGACCACATGGAGAGAGAGGAAGGGGGGAGGGGACAGAGAGGCAAGAGGGTAAGAGAGAGGGTGAGGAGAGAGTAAGAGATTAAGAGAGTGAGGAGGGGGCAAGCAGCCCCTTTTATAGTGGGCCAGGCCTACCTGTCGGTTGCCAGGTAACTGTGTGGAGGAGCATACCTGGTTGTTGCCAGGTAACTGTGAAGGTGGAGTTTAGACAGAATACTAACAACTAGTTAAATATAAACCTTTGGGGAAAATAACTGGGAAATGGTAAAAAGGAAAATAAAAATAAAGATAGCAAGAAAGTATGAGAGATGAGGAAGGAAAGAAAAAATGTCTCATAGAAAAAACATCACCAGGAGTCACTGTGAATACACCTGACAAGTGCCAGGAAGGAGGTTTTTGTTTGGGTTCATTGTTTCTGAGAATTTCAGTCTAGCATGGAAAGACCATGGAGGATATTTCAGACAGAAGCTGAGGCCACCAATGTCTTTGATAAAGAGCTGGTGTCTGCTTCCAGTGCTCCGTAGCAGACATGAATGTCGCATTGCGGATTGCAACTTCTTCCTGGCACTAGCATCCTGGGCTCATTTCTTCCATCTGCCCCACAACCTTAGAAGCAAGAATGACTTCCACTGCATGCCATTCTTCTGATGCACAGAGATTTACAGTGCTTGGGAGAAAAAAAAAAAAAAACATTTTCCCAGTGCATTCTTGAACTTTTATGTAAGTGGACAGAACCTTGAGAGCTCCAATATTCTTTGGTGAGGCTGTGATGCTGAATTCTTTTTTGTTATAATAAAACTACTTTAGTTCTTATTTCATCTCAAACTTACCAGAATTAGAAACTACATTGTCTACAGATTAAAGATGTATCAGCATAGATGCAGGGCCATGCAAGAGGCCATCAGATTCCTCTGTTTATCATCCTCTACCACCCTCTGGCAAAGGGTAATAGGCACTTGGTGCCCTAAGTTCTGGCCAATTTCTAAACGATTTTGTTTCCCTTCCTAGTATTAGGTGTACACACAGTTCCCCATTGGCTTTCCCAACTTTTTATTATAAATCTCCAACTGATCTATTAGCGTACTAAAACGACCATATGCTTTATATTCAGCATGCTTAGAAGCATGCTAGAAAACACTAATATAGAACTCTGACCATGACCAATCTTACTGCCTAGTTATAGAAACTGACATCTTAAAAGATGAACTTTCAAGATTCCATTAAGATGTTAAAGTCCATGCCTGTTGAAGAAGCTATAGAAGAGTGGCATGAATATCAGGAGTTAA
The DNA here is from genome assembly GCF_011762505.2 of Arvicanthis niloticus. Lineage (NCBI taxonomy): Eukaryota > Metazoa > Chordata > Mammalia > Rodentia > Muridae > Arvicanthis > Arvicanthis niloticus. The sequence goes on along the minus strand of NC_047665.1, from coordinate 49,193,233 downwards.
AAAAAATCAGGGAGAAATGATCTGTGGACTGCCCATGCTCTGAATTCTTTTCTGCCCAGAGGAGTGTCACTCTAGATGCAAAGCCTTTCATCCACCTGCCACAGTCTCTAGGCTGTAGTGTGTCGTCGGGGTTGGGCATGAAATTTTGTAATAACTGGAGCTGCGAAAAGGCTTCCCTCCAGCTGGGAGGTGAAATGGTTGTTAAAAAGAAAATTGAAATGTGATTTATGAACAATTTTTCCCAATTCATGTCATGACTGTTATCAAAAGAAACATTACCAGTGTATCTTATTCTCCATGGAGAATAAGAAAGGGAGTAGGATGTCCTTGAAGTTTCTTGAAGTATCTGGCATCAGGCCCACATGTCAACATGTGCAATAACCTAATGGCTCATGTGGTTTGATGGGAAGAGGAAAGAATATTCTATCTCAGGTTCACAATCCTTAAACTTTCAATAAGCCAGCTTCATACAAAAATGAGCTTGCCTCAAATCACTCCAGGTCTTTTATGGAATATGCTAGTAAATTTCTGATTAGTAATTAGAAAAACTCAGTATTGATGAATTTCTAGACTATCTAGTATCAAGTGATTGATAAAACAAAGTATCAAAAGTTTACTGCCTCCAACAAAAATTTGTCACATTTTTGAGTTGCCATGAAAGTTCATGGCATGGCTTGAATGTGTGATGTCCCTTATAGGCTTGTGTATAATTAATCCTCAGATAGCACTATTCAGAGAGGTGGTGAAGGTCTATCTTGAGGGAGTGCATCTTTGGGGTCTGTGTCCTGACCTCTGTAGTATGGATGCATTTCCCTGTACATGACTCATTCCTAGTCTAATGAGAAGTGAGAAACATCGTGCAAACACACCACCCCTGGATCTACTTTTTCTATCATGATGCCATGTAGACCACAAGCTTTGTCTGCCAAGATGGACCACCACCCTCAAATTATGAGTTAAGTAAACATCTCCTTTCTCAAGTTTACTTTTGTCATGTATTTCATCACAGTGTTGAGAAAATTAACTTATTTATTTCTTAACTACTGAGTCCCAATTTTTCAACTCAAGCCTTTGTGGGGGAAAAAAAATTATGGGTCAACACAGGTCCTGAGACAACACTGGATAACACAACCAAGGACATGCTTAGTGGGCTCAGCAACTCATAGTTGCTTTTCAGCAGAGTCCTGAATGCCTGTCTACATGGAAAAAAGGCCCAGATTTTGTGAAGCTTAGACTTACGATTCTGTTAGAAAGTAATTTTTATTCAAAGAAAATATGAGGCTGTTTATTAAGTCATATTCTAATGTCTGTGTTCTGTTCATCATGACTATATCAAAATGACATAATTTCATAAAATATAGTTAATTACATTTGATTATTTAATGACAATATTGTATGTATACACATACCCATCTGTTTAATACTAATTAAAATATTTAAACCTTTCAAATAAAAAGTAAATCCGTATCTGGCTATTGTTATAACCATTTATTTTTTCCCACTGGTTTCACTATAAATTCAAAAGGCAAAGTTGTGTTTAGGAAAGAGATGTCTTGACATTTTATATTACACTAAATTTTATATTACACCATCAATTAAAAAAATGCAAGTTAGAAAAATATCAGCTATAGTCACAGCTCTAGAGGCTGTTAGGTGTAAATATTTGAAGCATTTCCACAGAGGTCCTATTTATAGAAGTGGGTTATATCATTTGAGTGTTTGTTTTTGATTTAGCAGAATAAGTATGGTGAGCGTAACATCCCTGACAAGACATTCTCTCCTGCTCCTTCCCCTTTGACTTCTCATCTGTCTTACCCTGAGTATACAGATCTGCCTAACACGCTGCAGATTTCATGGAGAGACTCTACAGAGACCCATTCCTCATCAGTAAAGTATTTTTCTTTATACTAAAACTTAAAAACAAATATATATGAGGAGTTGCCTTTAAAGCACTCTGATACACTCAGTGAAAAAGTTTTAGAGAAAATACAATACTTGTAAGTAGAGGAAGCCTGCCTCCCAGACCTGACCAGATTTCATTTAACCAGTAATAAACTTTGTTAATTTTGCAGAAGTATTGAGTCAAATACACCTGGGTGGTATTGACTTAAAAAACAAATTCAAAATTGGCAGAAAATAAATAAGCCTGTTTCCCAAAGTATGACAAATAAAATCACCCACAAAAAGGAAGCCATGCCTGGAATATAAGTGATAGACAACCTACCAATATTCCAAATAGAAAGTTCCAGAGAGCACTGACAGCCAGCACTGTGTTTCAAATGATGATAATGCATTTCAGGAAATATCAATCTTATGTCAGCCTTGCCCACTAAGATGCATCTGCAACTCATATATAATTTGCCTTAATAATATTAATAATAATAAGTCCACATTCTTACGCCTTGAGCTATAAGGAAAAGTCTAATATGGCGTTTGATGGATGAGAACCTCTCGTGTGTATTCCATCAGCAGTAGACATGCTAAACACTGCATCTTCAACTGTTGAGTGGGGCTTCCCTGGTAGTAGCTTCAGTGACTTGCCAGAATGGTTTCCCTTCATCCTCAAATGTCCACTCTGAAGTACTTGTTCTGCATTTTGTAGTTCTCTAAAATCGCACACAATGACATAGGACATCAATGAAATAGGAATTGAAAAAGAAGACCAGATCAGTTGCAAACATTTAGTCTTACATTGATATAGCATTATACTTGGCTCATATTAATTGAAATTTACTACAAGCAGTATAGACTAATCCAAAATATTTAGCATTGGCTATGAGAGGTAATAATTATGTAAACTAGGCTTACCGTTAGTTTAAGTATTCTATTCATCACTTAATATTACACATTGATTAGCTATTTTTCTTTTTGTGTGTTTGTTTGTTTATTTATGAAGGTGTGTTCTCCATGTGCACATGGGTGTATGTGCATGTCTGTGAGCATGCTTGTATGGGGTATGCACATGGAGGCCAGAGGCCAATGATTGGTGTCTTTCTTGATTGCTCTCCAACTTATTTTTTGAGATAGGGTCTCTCATTGAACCTGGAATACCTAGAATCCTCCTATTTCCATGCCCATAGCACTGTTATGGTCACATGCTGACATACCCAGGTTCTGTGTGGGTTCTGGGGCTCTGGAACTTTGCCCACTGAGCCATCTGTCCAACCACTAATTCATCTATGCTTACTTGTAAACATTTTGTTTGAAGGAAAGTTCTACTATTTGCTTTTTATCACTTTGTCACTGTATTCCGTTGTCACTGTCCAGTACAGTTACTTGTTTTAGACTATCATGACAAAGCCTTTGACATCCATAACTTTATTCTGTCTATTGTCAAACACAGTACCTCATTGATGCCTGCTGGAGGCAGGTCTTCAGCATTCATATTCAATCAATGAACCAAGAGTGGTCTATCAACATAGTAAGCTGCTATCTAAATATTAATAGTGACAGGTGAACACTTAGGTTACATGTAATACACCTGAAAAGATTATGCGAAAAAAACAAAGGCTTTAGTCAAAGCTTATACACTGTTAGCTATGCAAATAAATGCTGGAGAGCTACAGCACACCACTGAGCATAGAGCTAACTACACCTAAAGTTATGAGATACACATTATAATGAATATTCTTATCACAAAATGAAAATTAGGCAAAAGGCAGTGTTGGGATGAGGGTGAATGTGATGAGTGCTTTAGCTGTGGAGACTGCGTCATGCACGTACTCTTATTTTCAAACTCAGCAAGATATGTAAATTAATGACATATATTTTTGTATGTCAATCATCTCTAATAAAATAAATAAGTAAAATCATATCGATGGGATTGTTAAAATACTTGCCTAGCATGTATAAATTCCTGATTTCAGTCCTAAGCCCCTCATAAAATGTGATGCAGTGTTGCAGGCCTGTAACTTCAACACCAGGAAGGCAGAGGATGGAGAAGAAAGATCAGGTGTTCAGGGTCACCCTTGGCTGCATAGTGAGTTGACAACCAGGCTGAGCTACTTTTCCTCCTGCTAAAAAGTTAAAAAGTGCAAGGAAAAGCCAGTAACTTTGTTCAATTTTAAGTACTCTTGATTTTTTTGTTTTTAATGAATATATTTTTTTCTACTTGAGAATATTCGTGTTTAATAAAATTACACATATTAATGATCAAAGATATATCTTTGTTAATTTGATCTTTGCAAAGTTAAAAAGTAATCTTTTGATTAAGTTTATATTTTAGTCTTGATGAATATATTAAAAAGAAATAAATTTTATACTTCATGTTGAGGACATAATGAGCCTTTAAAACATGCTTATATAAGATACTAAGAGCACATTTTCTTTTATTTCTATCAATAATTAATCCCATTGAACTATTTTCAGGATGTAAAAATAGTTAAATTATGTATTTAATTATTTTTCAACATAATATACATTTCATTTAAAAGTCTACTTGAAAACTCTGGTCTTTTAATTCTTCAGCAGTTATGAAAACTGCATCTCATTTTAATTCATTAAGTAGATTCTCAGCCTACTATATGAAGGCACAGAAAATCTATCATGAGTTTGAGAAGAAAATGAAATGCTCTTCATCCTAAACTTTTCTGATATGAATCTTTTGTTCTATCTCAATTTCCTTACTTTCCCCTTTGTTGTCTGTGAACCTGTCCTCATTTTTTTCCCACCTGGTATCTGAGTATTTTAAATTGTTAAACTATTATCCTGAAATTCAATCTAATAAGTTGTTTTTAGAATTAGCACCTCAATATCCAATCCTTTCAGGTAGATTTTATTGGTCAAAATATTCTGTTTTCAGCTTTATTAAAATTTATTTTTACTTGTATATGCATGTTTTATATATGAGTATGTGTGCATTTGAGTGTAAAACAGTTGAGTGTGATGGTTGGTTTTAATTGTTAACTTGACACAGCCTAGAATCTCTTGAAAGAGAATCTCAGTGAGAGAGCCTCCCAATCAGGTTGGCCTATCGTATATATGATGGTTTGTATATGCTTGGACCAGGGAGGGCATTGTTGGGAGGTGTGGCCTTGGAGCAGGTGTAGCCTTGTTGGAGTAAATGTGGCCTTGCTGGCGTAGATGTGACACTGGATGTGGGCTTTAATATCCTCGTGCTAGCTGCCTAAGAGCCAGTATTCTGCTAGCAGCCTTCAGATGAAGATGTAAAACTCTCAGCTCCTCCTGAACCATGTTTGCCTGGATGCTGTCATGTTTCCTGCCTTGATGATTATGGACTGAGCCTCTGAATCTATAACCCAGCCCCAATTAAATGTTGTTTTTTTAAGAGTTGCCTTGGTCATAGTGTCTGTTCACAGCAGTAAAACCCAAACTAAGACAGTATATTTGTATACTGTTTTTTTGACAACTGGTACTGATGTACAATTACCCAGTTTGAAGTGAGCAGTACCATTCTCTGGTTTTGAACCTTACGTATGGGTAGAGAAAGCAAGCTGAGCACTAAGCATGCATGCATGCAATACCTGTCTCTTTACTATGGATGTAATGTAACTAACTGCTTCAAGTTCTGCAGCTTTCACTTCCCTGCTATCATAGACTATAACCTATAAGCTGAGCAAACCCTTTTCTCTGTGTGTTACAATCAAGGTATTTTATCTTAGTAGTCAAAATGAAACTAGAACATGGGTATTCCAGTAGGCCAATCAAAGTAGGCTTTTCCTCAGATGCTGGAAGTACTGCCTGTTTGGATACATGGGACTTTACTGTCTGGACATATACTAAAGTTTCATTTTTCTATGTAAATCAAAGGAAGAAAAAAAAGAGTTGAGTTTTTCCTCAGATGCTGGAAGTACTGTCTGACTTTAAGAAAAAGTCTGTTACCAGAATCTGCTCTAAGCTAAAGAAGCCACCTTGCTGCGGGTAAGTTCTTCTTCAGGGCAGCCTATTACCAATGGCTGAGTTACAGGACAGTGCGAAGACCCAAATATTTAAAATCCCAGCTTACTGTCAATGCAAAAGTAGCTTAGACTATAGAATACTTTGACTTATTTAACACGTTGGAGATAGATATTGACTTTGGGAACCATTTCCCTTTTTAGCTTCTATGTTGAACCATGGCTATGGTAGCTAAGTCTATACACATTGTTCCAGATGGAGAAGATAGAATACAAACTTGAGTAACAGAGTTTTTAATGTTGCAATACACTGATCAGGTCTAAACTCCCATTATTGAGAAATAAGATCAGTAGGAATAAAAATAGTTTTCAAATGCTTTCCAGTGTAAACAAACTTATAGAAGGCACTCTCTATTACCCGTGAAGGCAGTTGTACATGTCTCCAAGAAACTAGACAGCGTATCATTGAGGATGATGATTCTCTGGAGCAGTCGACCTAAAGCACTGCTCTTAAACATCAATGTAAAGCACATGGTTTTGTTTGTTTGTTTATTTTTGTAATGTGGACTGTGAAGCCATTATTTCAGAGGCTGTAAAAACATGACCTTCAGTAAATCTCAGTGGTTGCTCATGAACTGTTGGATACATGGGACTTTACTGTCTGGACATATACTAAAGTTTCATTTTTCTATGTAAATCAAAGGAAGAAAAAAAAGAGTTTAGTTAATGAAGAGTGTGTGAGCACCACTCATTCCATCTTTGCACTGAGTTCAGAGAGGAAGGTGGCTTCCTCTTCAAAATAGACATCGGCCCTGAAGGAATCATCCCAATGTCCCCTGAAAGACCAGTGAAGTTATTTCAATCTGACTCAGGATTCCAGTCCTGTAAATCCTCCACTGAAGGTTGCTTGCTGAGTAATACCAGGGTTGTTTTAGGATTTTGGTTTAGTGTGGCTGGCAAAGCCAAGATGGGAAGTTTTGGTTACTTGCAGTTTTGAAATGTGTCATATGGAAGCTTGAACAGAAATACTCACAGGACAAAGATCAAAAGTTCTCCAAATTCTCTGCTAGATTTTAGACTGGAACTATTCTATTTTTATCTATATACAAGTACATGTGAGTGTGTATGTACATATATGTACATGTGTGTGAGTGTGAATTAGTGTGTGTGTGTGAGTGTATATAAATGTGTGTGTTTGTGTATGCGAGTATGTATATGTGTGTGTGCACCCACGTGTGTCCTTGGCACTTGTGTTGAGTGCAGTGAACAACATATGGAAGTCAGTTCTCTCCTTCCACCATGTGGGTTCTAAGAATAGAACTCATGTTGTCAGATTTGGTAAAAAGTCTGTTTACCTACTGAGCTATGTCACTCATAATGGCACTATTATTTCAAGAAAATTAAATCATAAAACAAGCTGAAATCCCCAACACTCTTCAGAGCACATCCAAAATAACAGTATTTCCAATCACACTGCATTCAACTGGTTTGCTCATTTATTCAGTCAGTGATGTAGAAATATGGACTTTAAAGAACAATAGCAGGCTAACATCAATTTATGTGGCTACTAATAGCACTGACAGCTGCTTTTCCACAGGCAGTCACTTTAGTGAAGCAAACATATTGTCCTGTCCAGCAGGACATTAAACAGGGGTCCGAGGAGGTCACCTGAGAGGGGGAGAGGGGTACAGGCAAAGACGCCAAGAATGGCAATCTGTCTATAGTCTGATCAAATCACCATTTTAATTTTTTCACACAGGGGTTATATACACAAAAAGGCAGAATGTGGGGAAGGAGATGACGCAGGAGTGTAGGTGTTCAGGGGGAGTACAGATATCTTTCAGAACAGTGTGTCAGCTGGATGAAGGTTCAGAGGACAGGACACTATGACTCCGCCTGATTCACTTGTTCTTATCTAAGTCGGTACTATTCACCAGTACTACTTATCTACAAGGTCTATGACTATCCACAAAACCTATGACTGCTTGTTCTTATCCAGGCTGGTAAATTTCCACCAAAGCTGCTTGTTTACAATATCTTATAGCTATCTGTTTCAGTGTTTTTCCACAGAGACCGAGACTTTGTGTTAGCAGGCTGACTTAGGCCTATGGCTGAATTTAGGCCTTCAGTATATAAGCAAAGCTGCCCATGACAACATATATAGGCCTCAGTGTTCAAATGTGCCGACATCCACTTGGCATTTTCTCATTTGCTCTATTTATTTTTTGAGATTTATTTTCTTTTAATCATGTGTATGTTTATGGGTGTGCAAGTGAAAGCAGGTTAACATGGAGTCAAGGGTCCAGATGCCCCTAGAGCTAGAATTACAAGTCATTGGAAACCACCCAACATGGGTTCTGGAAACTGAACACAAGACCTCTGCAAGAGCAGTATGCACTCTTAACTCTCAGCTGTCTCCCAAGTCCTTGCTATGGATATTGATGAAGCTTATTTCTAAATGTGACAAGTGAGGGACAGTGTGTTCCTTTACTATATTTCTTCAGAGCTGTGTGAGTCTTAGGCTCTTGGCCACATGCTATTCTGTGGGACTGTTTGCTGGTCTACAGCCTTGATGGTGTTTAAATACAGTCGATGAAAGAGAATACATGTATACAAACTCCTTGAAGGAATACTGGGAATGGTAGTGTATATTCACTTCACAGGGGAGTCTGAGGGGGTATGGTTATCTATTTGAGGCCAGACTTGGTTACACATGTATCAAAAGAAAATTCCTTTTCTCACTTAAACTTTTCTCCATTATTTTCCTTTCCTTTTCCATACCTCTTATGTTTGATGTCACTGGAGAGATGTCTCAGCAGATGAGTGTGGTGAATGAGAAAGCATAAAGATCTGAGTTTGAGCTCCTAACACCCATGGAAAAAGTTGGCCGTAACTGTGTGTAACTCACACATCCTAAGTTTGGGAAGCAGAGGCAGGTGGATCCCAGAAGCTTGCTGGCTAGCCACAGTCAGGAGCTTCTGCTCAGTGTGAGGTTTTGTTGCAAAGCAATAGGGATAAGGCTCGGAGCATTAGAGGAAAGCACCTGGCATTTTCCTTTGGCTCTTGTTTATGTGCACATATGCACTACGCTCCTTACACATGCAAAATTAGAACTGTATAAGTGCACAGATTTCTGCTTTGTAAGGAGTGTTAGCTTGCTAGGATTGCTCTAATAAAATGACACAGACTGTGTGGCTTACACAATAGGTACTAACTTGGCCATAGATCTGGGGATATTGGTAAAAGATTAATGCATTCTAGGGGTTGGCTTCCTCTGAGACTCCTCTCCTTGGTTACTTACTAACGTGGTTGGTTATTAACTATCTTATTGGCTGTCCCACTATTGTAGTTTGTGTCATTGACCATCCCCATTGTGAAAATTCAATGCAAATGTGCTCCTTGTGTCTTGCTTTTTCTTCTGCAAGAACTCCCTTCACATTAGATCTAGTCTTGCTTTAAAATCCTATTTAAAACACCTCAAAATGCTGTCTCTTGTTCTAAGATACTGAGAATTAGGAATCCAAAATATAAGAGGTTTTTAGCCTATGAAAACAAGTGAGAAACCATGGATGAGAACAAAGATAAAGCAACCACTGGATCATTGAATAGGAGAGGTGATATTAAGGGGTCAAGAAGAGGGAGGCCTGGAGGTTAGAATCCAAGTAATCCTTTGGAAACTCCAGTAATCATGAGTCCAACTGAATGTAACTAACACTCATGTCCTGTGACACAATTCTTGGCTCTATAGTATCTCTATAGGAAAAGAAAGATTCTAGTGCAAGTTTTAACAGACAGGACATCATAAAACACCCGGGTTATGTGTTAAACAAATGCAAAGAAAATCAAAGTTACTATAGATGTTTTAAAAACTAAACTAAAAAGAAAAAGCATCTGGAACAAGGTATTGCAAATGTTTCAACACCTCAGCTGTTCTCTAAATATATAAAAGGAAAAATTAGAAATTTTAGAATTTTAAAGCTGCACACCAGCTAACATAACCCTCAGACATGAAGTTTGGATATAGGTTTGATATTTTACTAATGAGTGAGATTTTTATGAAAATGGCTGAAATAAATAATTGAGAGATATCTCAGTAGTTCAGTGTAATTGCTGCTCAATCTTGAGAATAGGAATTCAGCTCCCAGCACCCACATCAGGGACCTCATCAAAGCTCTGTAATTCCAGGTACAAGGCATCTGATATTCTTTTCTGGTCTCCTTGTGCATTCACACACACACACACACACACACACACACACACACACACACACACCAAGATAAATCCTAAAAATGGCTGAAATGTTGTGGAAACCATAAACCATAGTTTACAATAAAATCATAAACATAATATATAAACGCATAGTCACAATACAACCAAATAATTTGATTTATCTTAGGACGAAAAGCAGTCAAGATATGGTGTTTCAATATTTACATAAATATGAAGTAGATGTTTCTATTTAGGTTCCATATAATTATAGAGAACAGAACTACTGTCAGTGAATACAATTGTAGTGGCATGGCTTAGGGCTTGCTTCAAAAGAGTATCTTAATTAACTGGGTCAGTTGGCATATTTTCACAAAATGAACTTGAGAATTTATTGTTTGTTACTTAAAAATAGAAAAACGAAAAAGGAGGGGGGGTTTCTAAACCTAGACTACTTGAATATCTTGGACTTTTCCTTGGATTTGAAGTGTTCATTTATATTTATCTGAGCCTATTAAAACAGCAGAAGAGGGTAGAGAATAATTTCCCAGTGCAAAGCAAAGCGACTTTGAAGCAAAGATCTAAAAAACACTTGCAGATAGTAGGAAGTAGATTCCATGAGGAAGCTGGAGATGATGAGGAAACAGATTCCACAAAGAAACTGTTCTTGATAAAAGGTAGATGTGTTAGTTTCTAAGGGTAGATGCCTTGCTGCTTCAGGAGAGCAGCCTTTTTTCTAGTGCATTCTCAAGTAATTTGTGCTAATAGTCAGTTCCACAGGAAATAGGATGGGACCTCTTGCTATGATAATCCATTTCCAGAGAGGTGTTAGACTTATGCCAAATGTACTGCAAGTGTCTTTAAACTTTTTCCTAATTATAATGACTGCCCCTGTAAATTTTGGAACTAATGGTATTTGACATGACATTTAAGAGTAAGGAGATGGCTCCTTACTCTTAAACTCTGAGCCTCCTTTCAATAATTTGAATAGGATAAAGAACATCAATCCATTGTTTCAAATGCCTATTTATAGCCTCTTGTATATTCAACACATTAGTGACATTTTTTTTTGCTAAAGGATTTACAAAAGTAGCTGTCTTAACTTCTTGTGTCAAAGCAATTGCAGAAGCAATGGTGCTAGTAATTAATGTAATTAAAGCGTTTATACCAGCAATAATCAAGCCCACTACCCTCTTACTTCTGCTTAAAGCCTGACTCACTGCTTCCAGTACTTGCAAGCTTTTTTCAGAATACCAAGATTCTGTGATACTCAGGGCAATAAAACAAAAGCTGGCTGATAAACCTCTATAACATCCATACCAGGTTTCAACACACTAACACAATTAGAAGGTGTACAATTAATGCAACTTACATTAAATACTGTAGAAGAAACAAAAGTAATTTTAACTTGACAATTGAAAGAGCCTTAACACATGTGCTAACATCTGCTTCAAATCCAGATCCTGCCCCAACTTTATCTCTTGCTAACATAACATCATAGAAAACTGCAGCTAAGTTTCAAATATGTCTTTTAAAATGTCCAGACTTCCAAATGAAGACTGTTGTTATTTCCAATATTGGATTGATTTCTAGACCAGTCCATGATTGAGTCCGAATAACTGGTCACATAATGATAAGAATCATTATGACTTCTCTTTTTGATTCTCTGTCCTCAATCAGGTATTTATTATGGAAAGAGGGCATGTTTGTGTTTTTCTGCAGGATGCTGAAGGAGCATGGGGGCTTCCAGAGTGATGGGTGAGACACGTTGTTGCTGGGACAAAGAAGGATGCTGACCTGTGAGCTTGCTGAGTGCCCAGACAACGGTGATTGGGAAGCTGTATTGGACATATGTTCTGACCCACCTTTGCTTACCTATACCTCAAATGGGAATAGCTGCCTTGCCTCAAGATTTTAGACCTTGTGAAACAGAGAATCAAAAAGAGAAGTTATAATGACTCTTGTATTTTTCTTAAAGGTGACCAGTCATTCAGACTCAATCATGGACTGGTCTAGAAATCAATCCAGTATTGGAAATAACAGTCTTCATTTGAAAGGCTGGTTCTGGATATCTATTCTTAACTAAACATTATAACATATAATGTACAATGAATTTAGTTAAATATTCTGGTTATTAACATAAACTTCAACTGTAAGGAAAGATTACTTTTTATTTAATAACAAGTTGTCTAAGTGTAGTGTGTCTTAGGATTATATTATAGATATTTTGTTAGTAGTATTAAATAAGATAATCTTGTTGGCTAGTTTTATATCATTATAGAAAAATATTTGAGTTATTCAAGTTATAAAGGGAAAGGTCGATTAATGCTCGTAGCTTTCTTGGTTACATGCCCAGACGGCCTTGCTGCTTAGGCCTGTAGTAAAGCAGAACACTGTAGTGGGAATGTATAGCTGAGAAAAACTACTTACATTCTAAGATAAGAAGAAAAATCAGTGAGGACAGGAACACAGAAGCCATGTTCTCCCTATCAAGGACAAGTCTCCTGAGGACCTGAAGTCTTACTGCTAGACTCCATCTCTTCAGATCCTAATGCATCCAAGTGGAAACGTCATCAAACACACGGGCCCTATGCTAGCATTCCAGATCAATACTTCAGCAACTATATACAACTGTAATCTCATCAATCCCTCAAAAAGCTACTTTTGACCTAAAATGTGTCCTGTCTGCAAGATATACTAGGGCACAAGTGGCATAAAACTTGTGGGAGTAGCCAAACAATATTTTATTTGACTTCAGGACCGTGAGATAGAACCCTTATTGGGTAACCAAACAAGAGAATAGTTAAGCAAGAGACCTAGGATAAAACCAAATACTACTGGTTTAAATAAATAAATATATATATAAATATTTCTATATTTATATATATATATATTCCATATATATATAAATATTTAAATATTTAAATAAATATTTAAATAAATAAATATATAAATATTGATATATATATATCAATGAAATGACTCCTAATGATATTCTGCTATACTCATAGATCAGTGCCTTATACATTACACACACACAGACACACAGAGAGAGAGAGAGAGAGAGAGAGAGAGAGAGAGAGTCTTTGGAACATACAGCTCTAAATGAGATGTCTCCATCAAATCCCTCACCTTGGAGCTCAGGGAACCCAATGGAAGAAGAGTCAGAGTTTAAGAGCCAGAATAGGTGGAGAACACCAAGGGAACAAGACCCTATGAATCAACTATGCAAGGCTCATATGAACTCACAGAGACTAAAGCAGCAAGCACAAATGGTCCTGTAGCAGGTCCTCTTCAAATACATTAACAGTTTTCAGGTGAGTGTGTTTATGGGGTGCCTGTGTGAACAAGTGGGTCACTGATTCTTGTGCCTGCTCTTGGGGCTCTTTTTCTTCTCTTGAGTTGCCTTGCCTGGCCTCCATGTGATGGTTTTTGTTTTATCTTACTATATTTCTTCTTTTTGCATCCAGTTATTATATCTTAGAAGCTTGTTCTATTCTAATGAAGAGATAGAAATAGAGTGGATCTGAAAGGGGAGGGGAAGTAGAGGGAGGGAAACTGTAATCAACATAAAAATGTGTGTGAAAAAATTGGCATACACCCATACCTGATGTTCTTGAAGCCCAATAGGTGTAAAATTAAAAATAAAAACAGAGTTCCAGAGTTTGCTAAATTATGTCCCTTAAAACTGAACACATTTTAGGCTAAAAATATTAAGTGTTCAAATCCTCACATCTGTAGGGAAATCCACCAAGGAAATGGAAATTAAAACTGCCTTAACTTCTCATCTCACCCCAATCAAAACAAACAAACAAACAAAATGACAATAAATGGTAGAAAAGACATAGGGAAAAAGATGCTCATATCATTTCAAGTGGGAATGGAAATGAATATAGTCAGTATCCTATGTCACTGTGGCAGTTTATCATAAAACTAGAAGTAGAATGATCATGTGATCAGACTCTTCTATTCTTGGGTATATGGCACAGGACTCTGACTTTTCACTTAGACACTTGCTAATAAGCAACCATCGCCGTGTATTCACAATACCCGGGAAAGGGAAACAGACCGGATGTCTATCAGCAGATAACTGAACAATAAAATTGTGGCACATATAAAAAACAGAATTTCATTGAGCCTCAAAGAAAAAAATTAACCCATGAAATGTGCAGGGAAATTGATGGAACTAGAAAATATTAGACTCCAAAAGACAAATACTTTACACATTTTAACTTGAGTTATGAAACTAGAAATAGAAACATGAGAAAAAAGATGGTTTTGTTTTTGAGTTTGCATTTTAATTGTAAGTTTTCCCTCTTCTTTTCCCAACCTCTAAACCCTCCTATATATGCTTTCCTGTGCTCCTTCAAATTCATGGCTTATATTTCCATTAATTATTACTGCATGAATATATGTATTTGTATATATGTATATATGCCCGAATAGAACATATTGAGTCTATATAATGGTACTTATCTGTGTTTTTTAGTTTTGCTTTTTTTAATTATTAACGAAGTTTTGTTGCATTCTAACTTATTTATTTTGTATGCATTAATGTGCACATGTGTATGCACACACACGTTTTATGGCATCTGTATAGAGGTCAGAGGACAACTTGTGGAATTTAGTTTCTCTTGTCACCAGCTCCAAAGCTCTCATTTTAAAATAAATGTTTAAGAATGATCTTGTCTTATTTTGTTATGCATAATTAAAGTTTGTATATTTAATATGCTACTTTACTTACTTAAAAAAAGGTGCTGGGAAAAAATATTTGAGCAAATACTTGTTTTTAACAGTGAGGCCTTTAAAGCTAGTAGTGTTTTCTTTAGACAACCTGACTTTAATGCTGTTAGGGAAACTGATATCTCAGATCTATCTGTAGTCTTTACTGACTCTTGTTTCATCAATACTTCTTTTCAGGGTCAACTATAACTTTCCATCCTATATGGGTTCCTGTAGGTGACAACTCATCTAAAGTTTTAATGCAACCTTTAATTTAAATACTGATTACATGTGAAGAAAAATAATCTCATGACATAAAACACATGCTCTTTCCACCTCCATCTCCATCTTCTCCTTCATCCTTCTCTCTCCCCTCCTTTTCCCCTCTTCCTCTCCTCCCCTTCTCTCTCACTCTTTTCCTGTCTCCCTCTCTTCCTCTCTTCCTGTCTCCCTCTCTCCCCCTTTTCTTTCTGGCCTTTATGTTTTTCTTTTTTTTTTCTATCTGTTTTTGAAAATAGCCTCTTTTCTCACACAATATATCCTAATTATAGTTTTCCTGTCCCGTTCCTCCCCCCGCCCCCTTTTCTCTCATCTGAATCCACCCCTTTCTGTCCTTCATTAGAAAAGGACATGTCTAAGAGATAAAAACAAAACGGAACAAAATAAGATACAATAAAATAAACCAAAAACCAAATAGAAGTTGGATAAAGCAGCCCAACAGAAGGAGAGGAGCCCAGGAGAAACCATAAGAAACAGGCCCACTCATTCTCACTCTCTGGAGTCCCATAAAAACATATAGTGAACTGAAAGTCATGATATATACCCAGAGGGGCAGACCCTTGTAGGTTCTGTGCTTGTTGCTTCAGTCTCTATGGGTTCATATGAGTTTTGAGCATGTTGATTTAGATGGTCTTGTTCTCCTGGTATCCTTCATCCAACCTGGCTTTTACACTCTTTCTGCTTCCTCCTCCAAAGGATTCCCTGAGCCCTGAGGGTAAGGGTTTGATGGAGGCAATTATTTGGAACTCTGTGGTCAAGGGTTCACTCATTCTCAGCTAACGGCTGGCTCTTGTACTCTGTATGTGTTCTTATCTGCTGTAGGAGGTAATGATGCTTTTCTGACGATGGCTGAACAAGGTACTGATCTATGAGTATAGCAGAATATTATTAGGACTCATTTTATCACTACTTTTCTTAAGACCAGTAGTATTTGGTTTTGTCCTAGGTCTCTAAGCTATCTAGTCTCTTATTGTTCTTGGTCACCAAAGCAGTATCAGGTACAGGTTCCATCTTGTGGAACAGCTTTAAATCAGACATTGCTAAAATTAAGGCCATTTGAGGAATGGTATGTAATTCTAGTGCATCAATAACTTCCTGATATATATGAAGGTAATCCTAATGACGTGTCCTAATTATGGGGGAGATAGAGTCCCAACTGGCCATCTCTTTTCATCAAACAAAGCTTCCAATACAGGGATTGGGATATATCCAATTGAGTTGTTGACCAAATGTATCCCATGGAAATCCACAAACAACTAAACAACTCAGGCTGTTACCAAGACAAAGAGATCTTAATGGGAAAAAATGATCATAAATAGTAAGGTAACAGAATAAACATGCTATGAATGTAGAGGGGAGGCTTTGTGGAGAGGAAGGGGGCAGGCACAAGGGAGACCAAACATCAAAGAAGAATCAACAAGCTCCAAGTACATATGAAAATTCTATAATAAAGCCCATTGTTGCATATATGATTTTAAAAACTAAGAAAGGATCGCCTGTGAACGTTTTCAAAAAAATATTGCTTTACTTCTTAATATTTGCATAGCAAAAATGCATGTCTGTTTCATAACTTCAAAGCTTATTTATGAACAGCCTTAAATTTAACTCAAGTATTCACCTTTCTTCCTTCATTGCTCCCAAATTTTTTGTCTTCTAAGATCATTTTCATTTATTTATAGTATTACTATGTAAAATGTTCAATAATTATTTCTTGATCTGTCAAGGTTAGAACTTATATCTTAGTGCTCTTTTAAACCATGCCTCAATATTAATGAGTTATTAATGTGTGTGTGTGTGTGTGTGTGTGTGTGTGTGTGTGTGTTTGTGGCTGTGTGTGGGTATGTATAGTGACTGCAGGTGCTTACCAAGGTCAAAAGCATAGAGCTGATGACCTGGATGGATCTGGTGTTCCAAGCAATTGTGAACCTCCTGACCAGGGCACTAGGAACTGAACTCAGGTCCTCTGGAGCACATACTTTTATCAAGTCCTCTCTCCAGCCAATAGTTTTAGGCTTCTATAAAGTGTGGCAAGGCATGGTATATGCCCATGATTTCTTCATATTCAGTAACCTTTTTATTTCCCAGCTACTATTTATAATATTGTTTTAATGCACATATGACATTTTAAATTGGAAGATATAATATTTAAATGATTAATACAAATTCAGTATTTTGGTTGAATTTTATGGGCTTATTCTAATGGTAAAAAACCAACCAACAACACTCCTCTGTTGTGATTATATTAAAATTAACTAACGTCAAAAGGATATAAAATTTTAAAAGAGGATGCAGCTAAATCAGGTGCTTTAGGTATATGGTCCAGGTGAAAATTTTTCTATCTTATATCCATAGTTGTTCATAAATTATAAAATTGTTATGGTGTATAGCTAAAACATTATTTAAAGTGAGCTTTTACTTTTATGGACTTTGCAATTACCTTATAAACTTTCTGTTTGACTCAAGCTTTGTCACCAGCTGATTGGAAATAACATCTGCTTCTTCATGGCAATTTTTATTGCATGAATACAGTTCTTGGCTAGGTGCCTCACTCTTTCCTAGAGTCAATTGATTTCCTATGTGTATACCTTGCTGCTCCATCAGGAACCTGAGAATTACACCCCTTTAACCCTAGAATGAAATCTCTGGGGTCCTATAAAATATAGCAGCTATCTCATTAGGATCCAGTTGCTGTTCTGAGGAAATATATCTGTAAGCCATTTAGGAATAAAAAAAAATGAAAAGGAGTATGACCTCTGAATGGAGAAGTATTTATTTTTCATGTTTAATTTCCTTTGGAATTAGGTGCTCAGAAGAGTGTGTCCTTAGGAGCCGAGAGGTATTGGCTGATGTGCATCTGATTTTGTTAATGTCATGTTTAGCAGCAACCAGATTCTGAATGTTTGTTAGAATTCTATGTTTTCCCTACTGTAGCATTGAATCTATTTCCTTTCTCCCGTTCACTCCTGTTTCCACTTAATAACCTTTCACGGTGCATTCGAAACAGCCATGTTCTTCATAGTAACTAAGTGAATTCTTGGATTCGAAACAGTGGGTAGTAAGATGTCAGTTTTGTAGGTCTATCTCTACCATTTAAGCAAATACATTTTTATGTGGCATGCTCAAGAATCCAAACACTGCAATAATTGGGTTTGATAAACCATACAAAGGGCAATCTTCACAAAATGCCACAGATTTGGCTCTTAAGAAATGCTGAAATAGGACCGAGGCACCCACACTTGGTCTTCCTCCTTCATGAGCTTCATGTGGTCTGTGAGTTGAATCTTGGCTATTTCAAGCTTTTGGGCTAATATCTGCTTATCAATGAGTAAATACCATGTGTGTTCTTTTGTGATTGGGTTACCTCACTCAGGATGATATTTTCCAGTTCCATCCTTTTACCTAAGAATTTCTTGAATTCATTATTTTTTAATAGCTGAGTAATACTCCATTGTGTAAATGTACCACATTTTTTGTATCCATTGCTCTGTTGAAGGACATCTGGGTTCTTTCCAGCTTCTGGCTATAAATAAGGCTGCTATGAACATAGTGGAGCATATGTCCTTGTTATATGTTGGCGCATCTTCTGGGTATATGCCCAGGAGTGGTATAACTGGGTCCTCAGGTAATGTTGTGTCCAATTTTCTGAGGAATCGCCAGACTGATTTTCAGAGTGGTTGTACCAGCTTACAATCCCACCAACAATGGAGGAGTGTTCCTCTTTCTCCACATCCTTGCCAGCATCTACTATCACCTGAGTTTTTGATCTTAGCCATTCTGACTGGTGTGAGGTAGTATCTCAGGGTTGTTTTGATTTACATTTCCCTGATGACTAAGGATGTTGAGCAATTCTTAAGGTGCTTCTTGGCCATTTGAGTTTCCTTAGTTGAGAATTCCTCGGTTCTACTTAGAAGGAGTAAGAAAATACTCAAGGGAGCAAATATGGAGACAAAGTGTGGGACAGAAACTGAAGGAGGGGCCATCTGGAGACCATTCCACCTGGGTATTCATCCATGTGCAGTTTCCAAAGGTAGACTCATGTGGATGTCAGGAAGTGCATGCTGACAAAAGTCTGATATAGCTATCTTCTTAGAGGTCTGCCAGAGTCTGACATATTTGGAGGCAGATGCTAACAGCTAACCATTGATCTGATCAAGGGGTTCCCAATGGAGAAGTTACAGAGAAGACTGAAGGAGCTGAAAGTGTTTGTGGCCCCATGAAGAGAGCAACAATACCAACCAACCAGAGCTCCCCAAGGTCTAAACCACCAGCCTGGGAGCACATAGGGAAGGACCCATGACTCCAGCTGTATATGTAGGGGAGGATGGCCTTGTTGGACATAGGTGGGAGAGGAGATCCTTGGTCTCATGAAGACTGGACACCTAGTGGGGGGGAATTCGAGGGTGGGGAGGTGGGAGTGGGGGAGTATGTGGGGGCACATCCTCATAGAAGCAGGAGGAGGGGAATGGGGTAGGGGGCTCCTGAGTGGGGGGAATGGGGTAAAGGGATAAAATCTGAAATGTAAATATAATATCCAATAAAAAAGAAAAAAATGAAAAAATGAAAGGCTGAAATAAGCATGATTTCAACACCTATCTTATGAAAACATTTGAACAGTTCTTTTTTATACCAATTCTTCCTGTGATTCTTTACATTGCTGTTGCCCAATTGTAGAGGGTTATTTTAAGAAAAATCTCATATCACTGATAACATTTATTATCTCTTATCACCTTATTCTTAAATGGGTTATGCACTTTTATTATAACTTGAAATCTGTTCTTTAAATGTGTGTGTGTAAGGTATCGGAAATATTTAAATGTTAAAAGTGCTAAATTACCAAACTGGAGAAATTGGATTCTGATTAATTTTTACATGCCTTTTATGACATACTCTCTTAAGGATATGGCACAATACCTTTAAGTGTTTCCATAAATATTTCAATAACATCAATTCTAGTGTAGAAATGCCCATGTCTGTTATTCCTGGGTTTAGCTTTGCTCTAATGATATGGTCCCAGACACTTGTGTAGAAAAGCAGAGAAGCATCTGAATTACAGGGCATATGAGATGAGAGTAATTCAGCTGCCATGGCCGGCTTTTCTAATATTCATCTCAGTGAGAAATTTCTCAAGGGAATCCACCATAGGGAAAAATATGCAGCATAAAAGCAACTCGTGCTTTAAGGGTATTTTTGTCCCATACCTCATGGCTTCGTGCCACAAGGCAATTCCATAATTGCTACTGTCCTGGGAGATGGTAAAGCTGTGGTTTTGGCTGATGGTACACTTACATGTACACACGGGCTAATTTATAAATAGCTAGTAGATCATTTGTAGGTATGAATTTTCTGTCTATTATTCAGAAACTTGCCCATAAATATTGCAACTCTCAATGCAGCGCTACATAAATCTTAAGCAACAGTGGTTGAGGTTAAACTTTGAGTGGTAACTGGATGGCAGTCAGCCCAATTGACAGTTCAAAGCAGGTGACATCCATGGGAGCTGAGCAGGAAAAATAATAAACATGGCCCAAGTAGTGTCTTTGAGGTATAGACATGTGTCACAAACAACCCCAGCATAACATAGAGGTTATTCAACAAAATATCAAAGGAGTCAATATATCTCTCTCAAAATAAAGATAAAAGACATACAAGGCAGGCATCATGATGAGTGTCTGTAACCTCAGCACTCAGCGGTAAGAGATGGGAGGTTTACCCTGAATTGAAGACACCCTGAATTGAAGACACCCTGAATTACATAATGAATTCTAAACCCACCTGTCCCCTGTCCTACAAAGGAAAGTTCTGTCTCACAACAACAATATGTGTGTGTGTGTGTGTGTGTGTGTGTGTGAGAGAGAGAGAGAGAGAGAGAGAGAGAGAGACAGAGAGACAGAGACAGAGAGAGAGACAGAGAGAGACAGAGAGAGACAAAGAGACAGAAAGAGACAGAGATAAACAGAAAGACAGGGACAGAGAGAGACAGAGATAAACAGAGACAGGGACAGAGAGAGACAGTCAGAGAGAGAAGGAAGAGTGGAAGAAGAGAGGTGGACAGGAAGAAAGAAAAGAAGAAAGGGAAAAGGAAGGAAGAAAGGAAGGAAGGAGAAAGACACTCATGGGTAATATTTGTGGGATAGCTCTGTTCCCAAGAAGGAAATTATGATTTTTACACTCATTCCCTAGTTCCCATAGTGCTCCAGTATTCGCCCCCTCCCTAGATTAAAATTGGAGCCCCTGTTAAAATCTAGAGTCCCACAGGACAGTCTCAAGATATTCCAATCACTGGTGCCCACTTGCCTCTCACTAGTACCAAAACCTCCTTTCAATTGTAACCCCCAAACTACTCGTATACAGTGCCCCAAACATATGATCTGCTTCCCATATGCACATATAAAAGGTATCCTACCCCTCATCATAGTTCCAAATGATCACAAAATCAAGAATTTAAAATGTGATCCCAGAAACAATGAAACTATAATAAAACAGAAACATTTCAAGGCATTGTGATAAGCAAAATTTTCTGGAAACATAGAAAGGTACCAGAAACCAACCCAGAACTTCATACAAACACAGCAAAAAGTATGAAAGTAGAATTTTTCCTACCATACAGAAAATAGTCAAGACAGTAGAGTGAAAAAAATATTGAGGAGTTATATACCAGGTAGGAGGTTAAAATCCTGAACATTTAAGGAGTGCAAAAACATTCAACAGTAAAAACTGTTCCAATTTTAAAAAAAATGAACAAAGTATTCAAATAGATGTTTTTCACAACAGATACAAATGGCCAACAGGCATATCACAAATACTTAGCATCACTAAGCATTGTGGAATACAACACCAAGCCACCTCAAGGAGTCATTTCACTTTTGGATGGCTGCCATCAAAAGGGAAGTAAATCCTGAAAGTAGGTGAGCTCTTACAGAGTTTGAATCAGTTTAGGTTATTGCAGACAATATGATGAATATCATAGAGCTTCCTCAAAGGGGGGAGGAGGGGGGATTGAAATATCAAAAAAGAAAATCTAGCAACATTTGTAAATCCAAACACAGAACTGACAGAATTGTTCACTGAGGAATGAAGGGACTGAATGGAAGTTGATATGGATAGTAATGTATCAGAATATCAAGCCACAGAGTGGGTGAAACCCAACACAGGTGGTAACACCAGTTTAGGAAGATGGTTGCATAGTACTAAAATAAGCCTAGTGTATAAAGATGAGAGTCACATGATCTCATTTGTGAGAGCTCAAAGACTTTAGACTAAAGTATGTTGTTGAGATAAGCTTTCTATACACTATGTGAAAGTGAGTTTATTTGGTTTAATAAAGAGCTGAATAGTCAATATCTAGGCAGACGAGGATAGGGGAGACATCGGCACAGATAAGAACTCTGGGAAAGAATCAGACACGAGTGGTTCTCTAAGCCAAAGAAACAGAAGCAGAGGAAGAAACAGGTGCCAGTATTGAGGAACCTTGTGACCAAAAGTAGATTAGTAGAAACATGTTAATTTAAGTTATAGGATCTAGTTGGGATCAAGCCAGCTAAGGCCATGCTTTCATAATCGATTAAAGTTCTCCATATCATTACTCGGGCAGCTGATGTGTCGAGATAGTCCTGTGATAGTTAAGTGAAATCTAAAGATAGAACACAGTGAAGAACTGTCCACCATACATCCCATAACTGCCAGAGAAACAGAAATGAAATGATACTTAGAGATGAAAATGGTAATTACGATATTTTGAACATTACATATGTATACAATTATATAATGGACAAATAAACCGCATACATATTAGTTATAGGTTAAAGCTTTTTTAAAAAAAAGATTAAAAGCACAAAGAAAAATTTCTGGTGGACAGAAAATTTCCCATTGCCATCTAATACACAACCTTTCATATAAATCAACTAAAAATTGACTCCAGTATAAGGATATATCATTTTAAAATAAAAATAAAATCTTAAGTTTCTAGTCTTAAATTTTAGGGCTTGTGTCAAGGCAAGGCAACAAACGGAGAAATACAGTCCCAGCATCCCTGTTGGTTTTACGGAGATGGCGATTTATCAAAATGCACGCAGGGTTTTGATGATTTATTCATCCTGCATCTCTAAACATTCCGTACCATCTGAAAGTATATTCCCCTTGTTGACAAGAAGAAGGAGTGCTAGGAGGAACTAATGAGGCTTAAGTGAACGCCTCTGCACAGGCACTAGCCATGGATTTACACCCTGTCACAGGACCATTAGCAGCGTTACCTGTGGTTGTTTATGGAGTTGTTTTCAGTGGGAAATTTCTATCCTGAGCACTGAGAAGAATCTGTGTAATGCCAGTGAGTCTGTGCAGTCACACCTGCTCCCAGCCTGAATGACAGAACCCCATGACATCTCCCAACCACACTCATTATAATGATGAGGAATTGGTTATATTTTTGTAAGATTTATTTTATTTTTAACTCTCTCTCTCTCTCTCTCTCTCTCTCTCTCTCTCTCTCTCTCTCTCTCTCTCTCTCTCTCTCTGTGTGTGTGTGTTTGCATGCTCATCTTATTCCAGGGAAATGCATCTCATTCCCTGGAACTGGGATTTAGGTAATTTGAGGCCAACCAATTTGGATGTTGGAAAGAGACTTAGGACATCTAGAACAGTAGTGTGTGCTCTTAAACATTGAGTGATCTCCCAGCCCTGAGATGGCTATTTGTTAAGCAGGAGGGTTTCCAGAAACTGAGATCAACATGCTTGCTAAAAGTATCAAGCTCCTTTTATAGGCTATTTTAACCCCACTCTACATTTTAGAGTCATCCACTTAAATTGCATTATATAAACATACTTCTTTTTGATGTGCAATGTAAATATACAAAGTTAATGTTGGAAACCAACCCCTGTTATTTTCCCACCTCATTTATTGAGGCAGGGCCTCTCATTCAAGTCTAGAGCTTACTGATGTGGCTAGTCTGGGGATTGTCTATCCCCTGAGGATTGAATTACGGGTAAGCTGTCACGCCTTCTCAACATTTACATCTGTTCTGGGGATCTGAACTCAGATCCTCACATTCATACAGCAAGTACTTTAACCATTGAGCCAATTCCCCAGCCCCCTTTTGCCTTTTTAATAACTTTCATTCCTTCGATGGAATACCTCTTTGCGGTTTTCAGCTTCATTTCCCTAGTGAATAAAGCAGTGACTGGAGTACCTGTCAGTTATTTGCTTGTCTTCTTCTGAGAAATACCTATCACAAAGACACAGGCAGTAGAAAACATACAGGACCACAGGACTGCCTTCACACACAAAAAAAGCTTCATTGCCAAAAATGAAAAGTCAGCACAGAAAAGAGACAAACTACAGTACGGGAAAGAGCACTTTAAAACTATGTATCCAAAGAAGAGTCTATGTCATGATTTATAAGTTGGATTCTTTTTAAAATCCCAAAGGTATTATTTGCTATCAAAACCTGAAGGTGTTATTTTTCTATAAAATGAGATATTATGTTATTTTCAAATAGTAATAAAATAGAACCTCCAGTCTCTCAGTTTATCTGAGGACAACTTGTGGCAATTGTTGTCTCCTATCCTGCAGATTGGGGGATTGACTGTGATAAAACACAAAGACTGAAGGGACATAGGAAGGAAGGGGTTTATTTGGCTTATACTTCCATAGTGCCATCCTTCATCAAAGAAAGCCCGATAGGAACTCAAGACAGGGCAGGGATCTGAAAGCAGGATCTGATGCTGAGGCCATGGGGTGGGGTTGTTTACTGACTTGTTTCTCACGGCTTGCTCTCTCTGTTTTCTTTTAGAACACAGGACCACTATCTCAGGGATTATCTCATTCACCCATGGTCTGGACCTCTCTTTTGATCACTGGTTAAGAAAATGTCGTACAGGTTAGGCTGTAGCACAACCTTCTGGAAATTCCTCAGTTGAGGATCCCTCTTCTCTGATGACACTAACTTGTGTTAAGTTGACATAAAACTAGGCAGCATGGTGGTTTTGTTCTTTTCCTCTGCTCTTGTCCTGGAATACTTAATAAGTTTTGTTGAGTCTTTGTTCCCCACAGCATGATTTACTCTTCTATGTGAGGCACAACTTCTATAGTGGTTGGTCACCTTAATCCAATCAGAATGAATTGAGCTAGTGCTGACTTCAAGTTATTAATAAAGCTACATCTATCTCTGATTCATTTAACTACTTATTACCTGAAATCCACTCATTTCAGAGAAATCTCTGTGAAATTTTCAGTTATTACTCTTCATCCTTGTGGAATTTCAGAACATGGCAAATAGCCCAAAGGTACAATATACTATGTGAGGAATTACTTTGCGTTTAGCTGTGTCTCTAACCCAGAAGACCCTAAAGTGCTTTGGCAGTGGGACACTACCAGAGCACAGGGAGCAATTCTCTGGGTCCCCAGTTCTGCATAATCAGTTCACCTCTGATAGAGACTTCTTTTTTTACAATCTGTAAATGAGAGAATCTCCATAAAATGAGTTTTATAAATCTTAACTGGCTTATATTTGTATTTCAGAAAAAAAATAGAGAAAATGAGAGAGAGACAGAGTGAGAAACAGAGAGAGAAACAGAGACAGAGAGAAAGACAGACAGAGGGTTCAAGCTGGGTTTAAATATATGGATGCTGGTCACTGATAGAAGTTGAGAAGGTTCTATTCATTGAGAATCCAGTTGATGTTTGATAGAGTAGGTTGCAGTCTGTTTACACATGATGGTTATGTGACTATATAAAAGGAAATGTTTGATCAAATGCGGCTTTCAAGATCTATTTTTAAGTTTTTTTATGTATCCATGTGTATCTGTGTGTAGGTAAGTGCATGTGAGTACAGGTGCCTGCAGTGACCAGAAGAGGGCACCAGGGTTAGCAGTGACAGTCTGTGAGCCACTTGACATAAGTGCTGGGGATCAAAGTGGCAACATCTGGGAAGAGCAGTGCATTGTCTTAATAACTAAGCCTCCAGAAGCAACCTTAGTTTAAGCTTGAATTTTATCACAGTACTAGCCCACATGTTATTTGAGCTGTATACATACAATTAAACCATTTATATATTATGATACTCAGTAAATATTGATGTACTCCAAGGAATTTTAGCCGACTGAATCTATTTTCTTTTTATAATTTTTTTCTTCTAGATTGAGATCTATACTCTTAATTTATGCTTCTACTCTCGCTCCCTCATATGCTACACTTTTAAGATTCAATTCAGTGCCATTCTAGACATCCCACTCATCCAATGTGTATTCCATTCATAGGATAATGATAGCAATGATAGCAATGATAGCAATGATAGACCCTCATCTTCACTTATACAATAGACTTACTAAAAAGGTTTTATTGGTTGTAAATCTATATCTCCCAGTAATCACTTTTTAAAAGCAGGCTTACCTTCAGTTCTTACCATGTACAAGTGAACAAATTAAGAATCATTGCATATTCTTTTCTGCAATGGCTTTGCCATCAGAACACAGATGATCTGAGAAGATAGCTCAGTCAAAGCTGGAGGTAGCATTGCTTTGCTCTCTGAAAATGAATTTTGTTAGTACATGCAAGGACTTTAGCTCCTATCTGGTGCTTGTCTTCTGTTTGTTGTTGACACTGGAGCCTTAAACAGTACAGGGATGCATCTCTTCAATGCCCTGGAAGTTCATCAGCTAGGAAAAGATTTGCTGAAGATAATGCAGGAAGGATGTTATAGTTTGTTTCTATTGCTGTGATAAATCCCACGATTTTGGGACAGAAAATGTTCATTTTACCTTACATTTCTAGGTCACATTCTACCATGGATGGAAGTTGGAATAGGAAGTAGGGTAGAAACTATAGAGAAATTGTTTATTGTCTCACTCCCAAAATCACGCTCAACCAGCCTTCTTGTATATCTCAGGCCCACGTGCCCAGGGAGGGTACCTCCCACTGTAGGCTGATCCCTTCCACACCATTTGTCTTATGGTTGGGTTTATTTTGTTTTGTTTTAGCACAAGTTGAACATGTTTGATTAAAGGGAAAATTGGTGCTGAAAATACAGACATACGAGAAAATGTAGCTGTCCCTGGCTTTGATGTGTAATTTTCTGAAAGGAACATTGCACATTATGACACTTTAGTATGTTCAAGCTAGCTAAGTAATCTGTGGCTAACATTAGTGAATGAGTAAGAGAAAACCAGAGGCACCCTACAGAGAAACATACAAATGGATGTAAGAGTTATACAGAAAAATAAATAAGTATAAACCAAAGATCATCACAGTCTACAAGCTCAGCCAGAGAGTGTGGTCATCAATATTCATAAGCTTTTACAATCGAATACACAAAGGCATGCAGACTGGAGGAAATATAAAAAGTTGATATTCATGGGTAGAGTAGAGCAACAAGACAGGGCCTGTATAAAGAGAAATGAAAACTAACATTTTCACTGCAGTCTAATTTACTAAGCAAGCATAAGTAAGGTTTCTAATTGTGTTGAAATGGTGTATCTTTTAGTGAAAGCTGGCCTTAAGGTCACTGTGCTGACAACCATGACCCTAAATTCCTCATCCTTCTATCTCAACCTCTCAAATGTAGGTATTTCTAGTGTTCAATGTGTGCACTGTGCCTCCCAGTTCTAGTTGTATCAAAAAATAGTCTTATGCCAGTACCACTTGTGGCAGAAACTAAATATAACTCATCTGTATTCCTGTCTATACAAAAGGGAGCCCTTTTGTTTGGTCACACGTTGATAGGAACATCAAACATTCTAGAATAGGAATATTTTAAACGTCACCTATTTGTTTAGGTCATTTATCTAACCTTTGGAACTATTTTTTGCTGTTAGTTGATTGGTGATTTTTTTTAAACCTATTGCCTGTAATCTTGAGATGTTTACTGCTAGCACACCAGCCTCCCAAGACCAATGACAGTCTTCCTCTATGCAAAAGCAATACCAGTGGTGATATCAACAATGAAATATGCATATTATTCTTAAGAGGGTTGTATTTAGACTCTGAGCTGAGAAAAATATGAAGAGGGCTGTACAATATTGGAATAAAGCAAACTATGACATATGCATTGAAAGGAAAATTCTGCAAAACTAGAACTGTCAGAATTATCTGACAAATGAAAAAAATGTTGCAAAAAACATCCATGAGCTATAAAAATAGATTTCATCAATATCTTCGCAGTGTAATAGAGCTATCAATTTCCATTTGTGACACACTGTTATACAACATATGCAAAAGAGTGCATGGATTTGATGCACAATCCAAGATAGTTATTCTTATTTGTCATTTATATCCATGGGCACAAAAATTTGTCTTATTTGACATTTATTTTGACATCATCAGAATATATGAGATATTTTATTCTTCTGGAATTTCAAATATGTTACTAACACATCTGGGGTTACAGATCAATACTGATGTTTAGCATTCTATTACCAAAATTTTACTCATTTTTTCTTTGCCAAGGATATTGTCCAAATTCACGAACATTATTTTCCCCCTTTTTTTGGTTTTTTAATATAAGGTTTCACTGTATAGCCCTAGAATTCTCCTAGAATTAGCTCTATAGACAACGCTGTCCTTGTCCTCACAGAGATCCACCTGCCTCTGCTTCCCAAGTGCTGGAATTAAAGGTGTATACTACCACAACCCAGCAGAAAGAACTTTCTGATCCAAGCAATGAGGAGAATGTGCTTAGCCTAGCCACAAAACTTTCTACCCAGAATGTATCCTCTATATGAAATGCAGGGATGCGGGTGGAGCAGAGACTAAGGGAATGATCAACCAATACCAGCACAACTTGAGAACCATCTCATGGGCAAGCACCAATCCCTCACACTATTAATGATACTCTGTTATACTTTTAGACAGGTGTCTAGCATAACTGTCCTTTGAGAGGCTCCACCCAGCAGCTGACTAAAACAGATCCAGAGACCCACAGCCAAACACTGGATGAAGCTTAGGGACTCTAATAGAAGAGTAGGTGGAAGAATTAAAGGCCCTGAAGGGGATAGGAACTCTGCAAGAAGACCAACATTGTCAACTAACCTGGGCCCTTGGGATGCTCAGAGACTGAACCACCAACTAAAGAACATACACAGGCTGGACTTAAGCCTCCCAGTATATATGTAGCAGATGTGTAGCTTGGTCTACATGTGAGTTCTGAACAACTGGAATGGGAGCTATACCAAAAGCTGTTCCCTATCTGTGGGATATGTTCTTCTAGCTGGGCTGCCTTATCTGGCTTTAGTGGGAGAGGATGCACCTAGCCTCAAGGAGACTTGATGTGCCATGGTAGAGGAATACCTAGGGAAGTTCTCCACTCTCTCAGAGGAGGAGACGGGGTGGGAGGACATATTATGGGAAAGGGACACCGGCAAGGGGGCAGTGAGTGATATGTAAAATGAATAAAAATAAATATAAAAAGAAGATATTGATTGAGGGAAATGGATTAATAATTAGCTATGTATAATGTTAACAATAAAGCTTAGTGTTAAGTCTGAATTTGAAAATTTTAAGCAGTCATTTAAAATTTTTCAAATTCAGTGTGGCAGTTAGCTTTGATTGTCAACTTGACACAACATAGAATCACCTGGGAAGAGTCTCAGTGAAGAATGTCTATATTGAGTTGGCTATAGATAGTCTATGAGAGGTTAACTTAAGTCACTTAATGGGTGTGGGAAGACCCTGACCATACTGGTGTGCACCATTCACATACAATCCGTTAGGCATGAGCTGTAGGAATGAAAATATCTTACTGAAGTGAAACAGGAGGCAACTGAGCATGCATGCATTCAGTCTCTCTGATCTTGACTCTGGGTGTGAGATGACTGACTGCCTCAAGCTCCTGCCACTCTGACATCCCACAGTGATGTGTTGTTACCTGGGATTGTAGACTAAAGTAAAACTTTTCTCCTTGAACTCACCTGTTGTCAGGATGTGATAGCAGCACAGCAACAGAAATAAAATTAGGGCACTAGGTCCCTTTGTTTTATCATGGAGAACATAAAATACTATTTCAGCTAAAGAAATCAGTGAGATCTTATTTGTGGCAACAAATATTCCATTGAAATGTGTCCTGTGACATAGATAAATGCTCACACTTTATATGGCTTCAATCACTGTGAAATAGTGATTAATTCTGAGACACTGAACCTTTCTAAACATGGTCTTTTCACGTAGTCATGAAATATTATTGAAACAAAGCAAAGATGCATTCCAGAATTTCACACACACACACACACACACACACACACACACACACACACACGAGGGGGGAGAAAGGATGGAGAGATGGAGAGAGGGGCAGACAAAGAGAATCAGAGAGACAAAGAAAGAGAGGAAAGAGTAACTTGGCATGTTTGCATAGAAAACTTATTTAAAAGTGATATTCTTGTTTGGACTAAGTCTAGGGAAACATGATGTGGAAGTAGCTTCACTCCTCATAGGGTGCAATGTTCCTTCCTCATTTTTCTGAAGGCCTAAACCATGAACAGAATCACATGATCAAATCATGTTCTTGAAAATTATCTGATCTTGAGCATGCACTAAATTTGTATTTAATGCAATATGGTATTTTTATGCCTTGGTTCTGATTTCTACATTAAAATTCTATAAGAAACCATCTCAGGGGGTGCTGCTGACAGAGGGCAATTGTGGTTGCTTAAAAAAATAAATGAAATCAGAACTTTCTCTTCCCTTCCTAGTTTCTACCAATCAGCTTTATTTCCATTGTCCAGTTTTAAGGACTCTTCTGACCCAAACACTGAGAAGAACATGTTTTATGAGAAGGTATTGATAGGTAGAAGTGGTCTAATAGTCAGCCATATAGAATGCTGCTAATCAAATTAATTAAGGAAATCTTAATTGTATCCTCTCTGAAATTCCAAGCTAGTACAAATACTCCTGTTATTTACCATGAGAAGTAAGATGGATTCTGTCACACAATTAAGAGGCCACAAACCTCAGATGACACAGCCTATGGAAGACAAAGTCATCGAAGAGAGAAGGCAAGGACAGTGGTTATTGTTTTAAACTTACCTTTGAAATCCGAAACTCTGACAAGCCCATGCTTTTTGGTTTTGGGGGGTTTTGTTTGTTTGGTTGGTTGGTTGCTTGCTTGCTTTTTACATTATATTTTTTCTCTTTATGTTTACAGACTGTGTATTTTTATTATTTATTTATTTTTTTACATTTCAAATGTGGTCCACCTTCCCGGTTCCCCCTCCATAAGCCCTCCCCCAACACCTCATCCCCTCTCTACTTCACCTCTAAGAGGGTACTCCCCACCTACCCATCCACTCCCACCTCTAACATCCTTCTCTGAGGCATCAAACCTCCACAGGACCAAGCACATCTCCTGAAGCCAGACAAAGCAGTTCTCTGCTATATATGTGGGGGGGGGGGGCAACAGACCATCCCATGTATGCTCTTTGGTTGGTGGCTTAGTCACTGGGAGATCTGAGAGGTCTGGTTAGTTGATACTGTTGTTCTTCCTATAGGGTTGCCATCTCCTTCAGCTCCTTCAGTACTTCCCCTAACTCTTCTATAGGTGTCCTTAGGCTTAGTTCAATGGTTGTTGTAAGTACCTGTATCTGTCTCAGTCAGGTGCTAGCAGAGCCCCTCAGAGGACAGCCATACTAGGCACCTCTCTGCAAGCACACCTTGGCACCAGTAATAGTGACAGGGTTTGGTGTCTGTTGATGGGATGGATTTCAAGATGGGGTGGTCTCTGGATGTCCTTTCCTTCAGTGTTTCTTCTTTGGGGGGGGCATGTCTATATATTGGAGGTAGTCTCTTCAGGTTTTATCTCCATGCTATTGGGTATTTTGACTAATGTCATCCCCACTGGGTCCTGGGAGCATCCCACATTCTGGTGTGGGACTTTCTATATTTATTCTCCTGGCCCTCTGGGCTTCTCTCCTGTCTTCCCCAAAACTGATCTTGCCTCCTTTTTTTGTTTCTCACCCTCCCCTCTCCCACTAAGGTCCCTCCCTCTCTCTGCCTCCTATGATTATATTGCTCCCCCTTTTGAGTGGGATTGAAGCATCCACACTTGAGCCTTCCTTCTTGTTGATATTACACATATGGTCTATGTGATATATCATGGGTATTCTGAACCTTTTGGCTAATATCCACTTATCAATGAATACATATCATATATGTTCTTTTAGGTCGGAGTTACCTCATTCAAGATGATATTTTCTAGTTCTATCTATTTGTCTGCAAAATTTGTGATGTCCTTGTTTTTAATAGCTGAGTAGTATTCCATTGTGCAAATGTACCACATTTTCTGTATCCATTCTTCTGTTGAGGGACATCTAGGTTGTTTCCAGTTTCTGGTTATTATAAATAAAGCTGCTATGAACATAGTGGAGCATGTGTCCTTATGATATGGTGGAACATCTTTTGGGTATATGACCAGAAGTGGTATATCTGGGTCTTCAGGTAGAACTATTTCCAATTTTCTGTTGAACAGACAGATTCATTTCCAGAGTGGTTGTACCAGTTTGCAACCCCACCAACAATGGAGGAATGTTTCTCTTCTTCTACATCCTCATCAGCATCTGCTGTTGCCAGAGGGTTGGTTTTTTTTTTTAACCGTAGTCATTCTGATTGGTAGAAGTGGAATATCAGGGTCATTTTGATTTGTATTTTTCTGATTACTAAGAATGTTGAACATTTCTTTAGGTGCTTCTTCACCATTTGAGATTCCTCAGTTTAGAATTCTCTGTTTAGCTCTATAGCCCATTTTTTATTGGATTATTTGGTATTCTGAAGTCTAACTTCTTGAGTTCCTTGTATATTTTGGATATTAGCCCTCTATCAGATGTAGGGTTAGTGAAGATCTTTTTCCCAGTCTGTAGGTTGGCAGTTTGTCCTATTGACAGTGTTCTTTGCCTTACAGAAGCTTTTCAGTTTCATGAGGTTCTTTATGTTACTAAAAACAAGCAAACAAAATTGGTAGAGGGAAAACACATGCTTTCTACTATTGTTTACTTTGGCTGCCACCATTCTTCCTAGATTTACCTAAGAGTTCCTCCACATTCCCCATCCCCTGAAGATCTTCCAGTCCTTAATGTTCTATGTTGTTTGGATAAGCAATAAACTTCTAAACTCTATCCTTCTCAAAATTTTGAAAGCAGAGCCCTAGGAAGAAATGGCAGTGTGGTAGACTCCAATACTGTGTGACTCTGCACTCATTGCCTAAAGATTCGTCTGGATTAACTTTTGAAATGAAATATATCATTCAAGAGAATAATAGAGTATCAAAACTTAAGAAGCTATAAAGCCCAGAAAGAACCTGTAGGATTCATTTCTGGTGTTCCAGGCGTTAAAGTAACAATTAAAACAAATAAGTTCTCAGGGAGGGAGTCTAAAGCTCTTACCCTTTTGTCAGTCTGTATGCAAATGTGAACCATCTGCAGTGGGGAGGGGTGAGTACCAGAGCACAGACCTTGTCAGCTGACAGATTCATAGTCAGGAATGTACTGCTTCTTTGAAGGAACACTTCTTTCCGTAAGCAATGGACCAACCTAAGTAAAAATGAATGAATATGAATTCTTTCTCATTAGCATAGGAAGCTATTTTCCTATCAGCCATCCAGCCATGATCTTAAGCAATTTTTCACAGTTATCCCAATGACACATTGTTCAGTTTTTCTGACACTGGGTAATTTCCCCAAAGAATGACATCATGACTCCATCAAGTCTTGCTGAGGCACAAATTCAAGTATTCACTGAGCATCTTGTAGCATCCTCTTTGCAAATCAGGATGATGACCACATTTGCAGTGTAAATGTTTGCATAAAATAAATTTTTGTTATATGAAAAAGTAATAAAATTCACAGAGAGCCAAATCAAGATACATAACTATTATATAATGTAAGCTATATTATTACTGGAAAATGCTTAAAGTCATCGTGTTGGTTAATATTGTCAGCTTGACTGGCTTGGAAATAAACTAGAAGGTGCACCTCTAGATATGTCTTATGTGACAGTGTTTCCAAAGATGAGGATGAAAGGTCCACCTGGAATGTGGGAGCCACCATCCCATGGACTGCTGAAATAAAAAGAAAAAAAGAGGAGGAAGCCACCAGAACTCATTTCTTTCTTCCTCCAAACAGCAGACACCATGTGAGTGCTCACATGCTTGCTGCCATATCATCTGCTCCTGGATGGACTGTGGCAACTCCAACTGTAATCCCAAAGGAATTCTTCTTTGTCTGAGTTGCTTTTGTCTGGTATTTTATCAGAGCATCAAGAAAAGCAGCTGAGATAGATATGAATGGCATGCAGTTAACCTTCAGGGAAAAAATGTAACAAAACATTTTACACTGTAAGATTGATAAAGTTTTATTTAATTTCTGGTTCTTACACGATAATTAATGCTGAGAATTATTAAGGATTTATACAAACGTGTGCTGGTCTCGCTCTCCTTCATGATGTGTTACCATTATATTTCCCGTTATTTCTAGTTTAAAACAATGAGCAAGAAAGATGATTCCAGAAGTGGATTGATAATGTCTGGAGAGTAGGCTCAGTGGTTAAGAGCACTGCAGGTCACAACCATCTGAAGCACCAGTCCCAGGAGTTTTGACGCCCTCTTCTGGACTCTGTAGGCATACATATACATGTATGTTGTACATATATATACATGCAGGCAAAAACACTCAGACACATAAAATAAAAATAAATCTTCATTTTTTTCTGAAAAGTGTATCGATAAAATGTATGCATAAAACATAAAAACACTCTTTGAATCAAGATAAAGGCATACCTTTAAAATAATTTTATTATATAATGTATTGACCTGATTATTTTTCTATCAGTTTACTGTCTGTCCTGTGAGGTTAAACAACCTGTAGCTTTTCTAAATAACTGTTACATGCATTTATTTGTGTGATTGTGTGCACACACATGTGCACCACAGAATGTATGTGTGTCAGAGGGGTAGGTCAGGGAACAGGTTATATAAGTCTGTCCTATCCTTCCACCATGTGGCTTCTGGATAATAAAGTAGAGTCATCAGGTTTGGTGACTTGCTAACTGGCTGAGCTTGCTAACAACCACAGGCTATCACTTTTCCATTCCTTTTATATATTAATTAAAGTTATATATTTGGCATTAAAAACTAATCGTTGTCTGGTATCACAGACACATTCTCTGAGATATCTATGTTAATTTATACATTTGTGTATTCACATCTGTTTATATCATGCAAAATAAGATGTCTTTGTGCTGTGTCAGCACACAAGTGTGGTTAACTTTACATCCAAGCATTCAAGTCACAGGATGTTGGCAGAACACCGAACATATTGTTGTTTTTGTTTGAATATTATGGTTTGGGGAGATGAATGTAAATATCAGATTTCAAGGAGCCAAATGTGATGGATGTGTGTGTCTGTGTGTGTGTGTGTGTCTGTGTGTGTCCTCTTACTTGACTGGTATATGTAAGGAAAACTCAAATTCCTCATAAATATCACTTTCATGTGTCGGTAAGCATTTTTCAGAAGAGACTAGCATCTTAATTATCTGATTGAGCTACAATGTGAGAGAGAACAAAGAATAAAATAGTAGAAGATGGATACACTTTCTCACTGCTTGAGTTGAGATGTCTGCATCCTCCTACCATTGAGATTGGAGCCAATAGTTCTCATGCTTAACTCTTGGGATAGCATTTACCTTATGGGGTCCTCTGCTCTACTCCTTGTCTTCAGTCTACAACTCAGTTATGTTTCTAATCCCCCTGGTTCTCCAGATGATGATGGCAGACGGTGGTATGTTCCACCTCTCACAATAGTGGTGGTGGAAGCATAGTTACTGTTGGTTTTGTTCCTCTGTGGAAACCTTGGCTAATAGAGATGCATGGATCAAGAGGACACTTGGCCAAGTGGCATCTGCTTTAATCATTAACCTTCCATTCTTTGCTAATATTTATTGCCCTTTCTCTCAGTGGCACCCTCTTTCATTTTATAAGTACAAGTCAAACAGAGAAAGCTCAAGTATATGCATGTGACTTCCTGTGAGGTCAAACATGGCTGCATCTAACTCACCTTGAGTTCAACTTTATTCCTGATGAGATAATGAGTGTTCACATATTCGACAAAAAAAGAAAGATCTGAAAACAGCAATGACTTAGAACAGCATGAAACCCCTTGGATAATACAATATCTTTTCCATTCTATAATTTGTGGAGACAAAATATTTACTAATTTATAACATGAATCAAACATAACTTTAAAACCATCTAAGAACAGAAGTATTTCAATTGTCCTATTTAAGTCAAGTCATATAAGGACTATGAAGGTAATTATTCTATCCTGTGACTCATCTGGTGATGATCAGCGCAGATTCTGAGGTTGCTCAGAGTTAAAATGGTAAGGTAATATTATTTCCTGAGATTGAATCCTAACTATTGACTTCTATTTTTATTGTGAGAAAGATAAAATTGGTTCTGATATAAACAAATATAGAGTAGTTCTAAATTTCCAAGTATACACTCTTCTCATAGGATGAATGCATAGAATTGTATAAGGTTGCTTTTGGTAACAGATGCTAAAATCAAGTAACAAAACTGAACAGACGTTTGAGAGGATAGCTATCTAAATAAAGTCCTAGGCAAAATAGGTGTGGTGTCGGGAGACACAGGTTCAGATCTCCAAAGCAACCCTATGAACACATCTCTGCCACAGTACTCCCCCAAAACTATCATGTCTGTAAAACATGTCATGTTCACACCACAAATTTGTTGTAAAGATCAAATGAAGTTATCTATATAAAGTGATAAAGTTATCTATATATATAAGTGTTTTATAATAACTAAGCAACAAGTCAGCATTAACTTTTCTATCATTATTGTGTTTCCCTTGATTCTACAAGTTTGCATCCTACCCTACAAAGCAGTTACTGATCCAAGTTCTAAAGTTGTAGAAGAATAGAACATGGCAATCTACACCCTGTACAGATTACACATTAGATTGTATGAAGTACATGTATATGAATGTATACACATGTATATGTATATATGTATATATGTATATATGTATATATGTGCATGTATGTGTGCATGTATGTATGTCATCCCCATGAACAAGTGGGTACACATGTATGAACAGATATTTGTAGGAAACAAAGGCCAGCCTCAGCTGTTAGTCCTCAGGATCTGCCCACCTTGTTATTTGAGACTTGACTTCTCTCTAACAAGGAACTTGTCTATAGGCTAGGCTGGCTGCTCATGGAACAGTGTCATGACAAGTATACATTAGCACATGAACTATGGAGATTAAACTCAGTTCTTCAATCATGTACAGAAAGCACTTCACCTACAAACATCTCTCTGTAGTCTGTCATCCGAGTTTTAGGTCCCTAAAATCTCTCTCCCTGACATGAGCCCAACTTCCATTGTTAGCCACTCTCCTATAGCCTAGTGACATTGCTCATTAATGGTCAGGTAGAATTTATGGTTAAGGATTTTTCAATTTTATCTTTTTCATAATGTAATTATTTATTCACTTTACATCAGATTGCAGCCCCTTCCCCACTTCTTCTAGTCCCACCCTCATACCTCCTACACCAATCCCCATCTTACGCCTCTCATGGGTACCAACTCCTCCACCTAATGCATCCAGTGCCAGCAGGACTAAGCACATCCTCTCCCACCTGATTACAAGAGGTGGCCACTTCAGGCTACATATGCTCCTCTGCTTGAAGTCTCAGCTAAGGTCACCCCCATATACTCCTAAGAGCCTCCCCTTTTCTATGTCTCTAGGTAGTCCCAGTGATGCCCCCTAATTTTTCTTCTCTTCCCCAGCCCCTCATTTGCCCATATCTAATCTTCCCTGTTTCCTTCCTCACCACCTCTTTCACCAAGTTCCCTCTCTCCATCCACTTCCAACATCTTTTTTTATTTTTCTTTCCAAATGAGAATCAAGCATCCTCCCTTTGACCCTCCTTGTTACCTAGCTTCTTTGTGTCTGTGGATTGTAGCATGGTTATCTTGTACTTTAAGGCTAATATCAACTTAAAAGTGAGTAAATTTCATGTGTGTCTTTATGAGTCTGGGTTACCTCACTCAGGATGATATTGTCTAATTCCATCTATTTGCCTGCAAATATCATGATGTCTTTGTCTTTAGTAGCTGAGTAGTATCCCATTGTGTAAATGAACCACATCTTCTGTATCTACTTTTCAGTTAAGGGATGTCTAGGTTGTTTCCAGTTTCTGGCTATTATATAAAGCTGCTATGAACATAGATGAGCAAGTGTTCTCATGGTAAGGTGGAAAATCTTTTGTGGATACCCATTTCTTTAATCTGCCCTTCACATTATGACCAGAGGATTTTTTGTTTATTTGTTTGCCGTTGTTATTATTCAAAGGAAATTACTAAAAAAGATCTCTCAGGAAATAATAATAAAATAAGCCATTCTTGTGAATTGATATCTTTTCTCTAGAAGATGCCAGTTTAAATGGCTGAAAAGGCAGAATTTCTTGATTAGGTGTTGAGGAGTCCCAGGGAGATTTTAATATACAGATTTCTAGGAACAGTCACTGAGTTTCTGATTCAGCTTGCAGAAATTTGTACATTAGGGGTGAATGTCTCACTCTCCTCTCTGAATATGGATTATTACCCACTTTTTGTTCAAAGGCATTCACTTCATTACTTTCTACCCAATAATGCAGTAACATGAAGGGGATAAAACACTGACAAATTTATCTGGGTCTAAGCACACTGCATGGTAATAACTAATGAATATTCTAAAAAAAAACTGCTTAAATAAAGTAGTAAATAATGTTAGAGTAGCCAACTGGTATTTAAGAAATGCTGGTTAATTTCTGTGCATGGAGGCACACACCTGTAATCCCAACATTCAGGAAGTGGAGGCAAGGGGATCACTGCTAGTTCAAAGCCAACCTTGTCTGTAAAGCTTTTGTTTCTTAGAGGGAAGGAACTTATGTAGCACAAGCTAGTCACAAGTTCACCATGTACTTGAGAAGGACCCCCTAAATGCTGCAATTATAGGTGTTCACCATCACACTGAGTTTGATGATGGGGAATGAGCTTGGAGCCAGTCTGCTCATTCTAGGTAAATGCTCTGTCAGTTGAGATACATATCCACCTCTCCTATATGCATTTCTTACACACATGTACATGTCTTGAGTTAAGAGAACCAGCAGTCAATGCTGTTCAGTTCTTAGAGAGAAACTCCTGTTCAGTAAGGTAAGGGCAGAGATGAACTGAGAAGGAACAGAAACAATAGACTGCATATTTATAGTGTATCATACACATAACAGAGGGGGTTGCTAGATTGCTTTATAAGATAGGTCCTGGGTAGTCCAACTGTGGCTGTCTTCATGCTAGACAGCATAAAATCCTGGAAACTGTTCATGAATCTAGATGTCTCTACAGTCCCAATCTGGCCCAAGGAATCTGAAGTTACCTTGAAATCCCACACTGGAAGAGTCAAGAGTCTGACATCTGCAGACAACAACAGCAAGAACCATACATGTGCTCGCTCAGAGAAACATGAAAGCAAGTAGATGATAAAGCATATTCCTCAGATATGTTCATATCTGGGCCCCTTAGACTGATGCCACCTACTTTTTTTTTTAAGTCAAGCACCTGTAATACAATTATCTATCTTCATACAACAAAACAGATTAGGGTAGGCTTTATCAATTCATCAGAATGCACCATCTGCTCTTATGGGAGGTTTTCTCCCAGCAGTTGAACATTTCTAGAAGCCCCTACATAGAGTTGTGTCTCCTAGGTAATTTCTAACACCTTCACATTGACAAGGGCTCGTTGCATGGCTCTGACTGGCCAGAAGCCTACTGTGTAGATGAGGTTGACCCAGAACTCAGAGAGATCATTTTGCCCCTGCCTCCCAAGAGCTAGAACTAAATACATGTGCCACCACATCCTGATCCATTTTACATAATTTTAATAATGACAGTATGCACTTTGAATTCTTTTCACTTGGCTATTTTATAAGTATACTGTTACTAATTAATATTATTTTAATATGTCTACATGAATACCTGTTACGTCATATTTTAATTTTCTCCCAGCTTTCGTTGTATTACATCCATGTGATTTATATCTTGATTTGAACATGTAGATAGAATTATTAAATTCTAAATTCAAACTAGTCTTAGATAATAATACTTTTCTTAGGTCCATGTTAATACAATAGTGGCCTGTCATTTGCATAATGTATCAGTATGCAAATATGCATCAACAGTAGTTTTGTGTATC
This sequence comes from Arvicanthis niloticus, assembly GCF_011762505.2. Classification (NCBI taxonomy): domain Eukaryota; kingdom Metazoa; phylum Chordata; class Mammalia; order Rodentia; family Muridae; genus Arvicanthis; species Arvicanthis niloticus. Next base: position 49,152,946 of record NC_047665.1, on the reverse strand, counting down.
AGATGTCCTTCTGAGTTTGGTGGTTTCATTATCAGGTTGTCAGAGAGATTATCATTTCACTGGGATAGCTGCTCAGCTGGCCTGACACAGATACGTATGTTAACACTATGTTAAATATAATGAGATGTCTTTCTCCCTTCTAGTAAGAAACAAACAACAAATCTGTGTGATTAAAATTAACAGTGATGGGTTGCATAAGTAGAGGTTATATAATTACAACTCTGCTTTCAAAAACAAGTGATGAGATCACCTGAGAAAATATTGTCTCTTTCTCAACAGATGTTAGTTGCTTTGCTAACTCGGTTGTCATTATGGCAGGCAAGTTTAAAGTTGACCTAATTGAAAGTCTGTTACATTGTGGTAAATGAAATTCAATTAAAGCAGTTCTGATTATTTGGACCATATACTGCCTAGTAGAGGAATCCATTTAGTTTCAGCTCATTCCAGGCCTGTATGACAATTATTTTATAGGCTTGTGAAGTGCACACAAACTACTTCACACAGCTTTTCACTGCAGTGGAAGCATCAGAATTTGGAAGAGTGAATAAGACAAAATAAAATGCTGTAAGCTCTGAGAGTATCAGAAGTTACGTGCATGGACAGGAGGCGACAAATTCTTTCAGATATTGTCATTGGAAGATGGGTAAGTATTTTCTTGTGCATACAGGAAAGAAAAGCATCAGACAATCAAGTACTGCTAAATAATCATGAAGGTCAAAATAAAGCAAGATCATCTTTTACCATAGTTTGACTATAAAATAAATTGGGTGCTTTGGGAGTGTGGATATTTTCTGAAAATGCTTTGTTTTTATAGAGGTGTATTTACTTTATGTGTGTGTTTGTCTATGCTTTTAAACATCCCCTGTTCTTATTGGTTTTGTTTTAAATAATTGTTTATATTCTTAGTACACCTCTGATATATCTCAAAATATGAGAACTTACAGTAGTAAAATAAGATTTCAATTTGATGACTTATAGGCTATAACTGAATTTCAGCTATTATTACCGTCTGGCTATAGTTAAGATACTGATAGTAGAGATGGCATTCTGTAGAAGAAAGAATAAGAGGTTTGGAACCAGCTGATCCTAGGTCTAACATCCTTTCTTCCATTTCTGGCTTTATTAACTTTCTTGGAAGCTTGATTTTCTGATTTAACCACAAGAGTCATATGATTCATATGATTTGTACAGCACTTGGCACACATATGGTTCAAGTTATTAGTGAATTCTTCTCTCCAAGGCATGACAGTGTATTTTATCACTTTTACAGTGAGTAACTTAAGACATTTTCCAACAGGAATCTATGAATCACTACATCTCTTTGAGTTTAAAAATAAGCTACATGACACAAACGTTTACTTTTTAAAAAGTTAATGAAGGTAAAAGCTAATTTTTTAATTGTGCTAACATGAATTTTATATGTCAAATATATTTCCTCCTTCTAACATAAGTACTAAAATTAGAAAATCAGAAACTACAAATTCACTTTGTTATTTGATTGCAAATCTCAAAGAGATTGATATTAAACCACACCATAGCATTCCTTAACCATTGGTACTTAACCACAGAGGAAGTCTGACCTCATATTTAGAACCTGTAGGATAGAGTCGAGGCCTATGTTCTTCCATTGGTTCCCAAGCTATGTGAAATCTAAATTATGCTAATGGATCCTATAACTGATACAATCACCATACTTTTAAGTCACTTAATGCAGTTAAGTGTTTATTTAAGTAGAACTCTAAGCTATGTTCTTCTGCATAATGTTAGTTTGTTTCAGTATTTTTCCAGTATTCTACTCAGTACAGATTTGGAATTTTATTCGGCCCACATGCTGTCTCTTCGAGACATTCCTTTTCCCTTTAGTGTAGAACAGTGATGCAGAACATATAGACTGTGAAAGTGTTTATGGTTTATTACAATAAATAATTCCCTGGAAAATCCCAGGTGAAACTCACTTGTCAAATCTATTTTTGATCAACTGGCAAAAAAAGTTCATATAACTGAACACAAACTAAAGTGTCACCTATAAAAATCAAAATCTATAATTAAAAGCTGTCTATATACAAATGGAGTGACTAAAGAAAGAACCACTTCCCCTATTGTTCCACTGAATAGCCTCCTTCGTGATATAATTTTCCAATAACCAAACCTGAGAAAAATGTGTGATATCTATCAGAGAACTTGAACATCACTAATACCACATTATTCTTGATTACAGCTTTCAGCCTACATACTACTGAAATTCTTCATTCCTGTCGCTCATCATCTGGAGATGAATGCACTTTGCTAGTATGGCCTTGGGTCCTATTTTCCATGCAGTATATACTGTATCAGCCTGTGGTTGGAGGATTTCCTATACCTTCCACTTACTGCCCTTAGAGTGTTTCAGACAAACATTGCCTCTCATATTCCTGAAGACCAAATCTCTATCACATTCATCTCTCTATTCCTATAAACATGGCAACATGATATCATCCCAGAGATTTCAGCTCACATACTCATTCAAAACATAGAACCAGTCATAAGACCACTCTTTGAAAGGGAACAATCCAGTGCCTTGAGTTTAATATAAGCCCTGTCATCATAGGTAATTATAGATATTATTCAGTTAACTAACAACTTCATGCTGGGCACTATCGAGAACAATGTATTAGAGTTTATGGGTGAAGCTCATTGGTAACACTTCTGCCTAGCATGTGCAAGACTCTGCGTTCAATGTACAATACCTGTAACATTATCACAACATGAAATGCACAGGTACAGCATCTTTATGTTATTCTTCTGAGTTCTAGAGGAAGCCTTATCCTCAATTACAGATCTTACTTAAGATCCATTTCTATTGGTACTATCAAATTGGTCCACTGCAATGGACCTCTAATTAGGAAGATTCAAGATAAATGGAGAACCCCCAATTATCATTCTTCTGACATGCCTTCATTGTAGACAAGTCAATGGTTCACTCTCTTGCATTTTTATAACAAAAACAAGTAAACAAACCCAGGAATAAGACACAGCTTCTTTCACTACTGTATATTTTATTAGCACAACCCAAAGCTATGTGTTCATCTCTCAGAAAACACAGCTAACTGCCCTGTTATCCCTTTGCACACAACACCCTATAGACTCAGTACAGCCACGGAGGTGTCCTCTAAGACAAAGGGGACACATTCAAGGCAGAGAGTCTCAGGTTGATCACTTGAGCAGAAAGAAGTCATTTTTAACTTACTGGTTTTAGAAGGGGTCACTTTTCTGGGAATATTTCCCACAGCAAAGTCCAAAAAGAATCAACAGAAAGAACTGGTTTCTGATTACAGCATTACTGGTACATATTGTGGAGAGTAGAAGAAGTTTGAAGCTCTCTAATTAAATGTCCCCAGCTTTTCCATTAGAAATCCTGAATATCCTAGGGCCATGTATTAAAAAGTTTGAACACCAGATGGCGCTCTCTAGAGAAGCTGGAATTCCTAACTGACTAGTGGGAGTCTTTCTTGTCTGGATTTGGATTCATTTAGGAGAAATTACTAGGCATGTGTGTGAGGGCAGTTCTGGAGAAGTTACTGAAGGAAGAAAGACTCACCCTGAATAAGGGCAGCATCATACCATGTGACACACAAAATAAAAAGAGAAGACCAACAAGGTCCCAGCATTCATGGCTCTGTTCTTGGCTGAGGACTCAATACAACCAAATGCTTCCCAATCAGGCAGTTACCACTAGAGCCTTTCTTACTGCCAGCCATGTATTCTCCATGCTGATGAATTGTTGCATCAAACTATGGGCCAAACCCTTCCTACCTTGAGTTGCTTTGTTGGGGATTTTATTAGGTTAACAGAGATAGTAACTAATACAGACACAAAGACTATACAATAGTTTATGTCCTTCTGTGTGTCACCAATTTCAATGTGCACATGCATGTATGCATGTGAGAGTGGGGAATTCGTGGGGGGACCCCCACACACAATGATTTGAGCTTAATGACAGAGATGCTAGATTTTATGGGTCAACATAAATGGAATACAATCTCCAAAAGATAAGAGGCTTTCTCATGTTACCGAAGTCTGCCTTTAAATCATGGGAAAGAGCTGTGGCACAATAGACACTGGGTTATTCATTAATGATGAAATTACTGAAGGAGGGGAGCTTCCCAAAAGCCTCCTAACATCTTGCTTGGTCACTATTCCTTCCAGTCCCAGTGTTCCAGTGACTGAATGTTCCACTGTAAAAGAAAATTAGGCAAGAGACCTATAAACTAGCTTGAAGATATTTTCATTCATCTCAAGAAAATAAATTAGTTTCTGCCCATCATACCAAAAGCTGTATGGGGAAATAATCTGGATTTACAGAAAAAGATGAGGGAGGGAAAAAAAGCAGAGGTAGTCTACTTTAATGGTTTAGAGTACTGTCTAAAGGTTTTGCTGTCTCATCTCTAAAGGTATTCATAAGTATTGATTGAGAAACCATCCAGGAACTCCTACCCAAAGCCACCTGCTCTCACAAGCCAGATGTCAGTGTTTTAAGCCTGGCTGAGTTGTAAATACTGCCTGATTATGGCTGATTTGGTCTGATCAGAGATGCCTGCAATAAGCAGAATGGCATCAGATGAGAACTGTAGGAACGTATTTTAAGGTGATTGTGCCTTGCAAGTTAACATTTCATAACCAGGCACAGTTTACCACATCACTGTCAAACAATTTGCACATTCAAATAAATTAAATTTGAAGTATGAAGCAGAAATCAGAAAGGGCCCACCATGTGATTCCACTAACCAGAGATACTTGAGAGAGAGGGAATAGATGTTTAAAATACTGCATCCCTTTAAAGATGAGGCAAATCCTCTTGACAAAGGAAGCACTACAAGAGTGAGGAGGGTGTGTGCTTCATGGACTGTATAGGTTTCTATTTATTACACCCACTACCTGATCCTGCAATGCTCCTGGAACTTATTGGTTTTCATTAGACTCAAGCTTTTGTCACAAGGCTGCCCACACAGTATCTGCTCTTTCCCAATCATACCTTCAATTTTTCCACCTGTTTAGAGCCAACAAAGGAAATGGGCTATATACCATCAGCTACAAAGGTGGTTTACAGAATCAAAATCAAGTGATGAAAGGATGGTTTTGTAGCAGTTATCTGCAGAAGCACAGTGAACCATGCCAAGGTGCTTTATGCAGCCCTGATTTAATTGCTCACAATGCTGGGAATCAGCCACCAGAGCTAGGCTAGTTGGTTTCTTTTCTTCTCACCTACAGCAACATGCAGAGAAGCATCTGCTGAGGTCCTGGCTGGTGATGGAGCTTTACCTGTCTGCCCCTGATTTCTCATTTTGCATTGAGCCAGATCCATTGTTTTGGATGAACTGTATCAGGGTAGTTCTTTAAGTAGGCAAGATCAATGTAAAACACACACACACACACACACACACACACACACACACACACATTTCCATGTCAGCTGTATTTGTTAATTTACCACTGTGTGGCAGGAACCAACTAAAAGCAATGATGGAGTGGACAGTGAGAGAGAGTCCACATTGGGTAACTAGACTCAGATTCTGCATGATCCCTACTCTCCAAATATATAGGAATACTAGAAAAAGTATAAGTGGTCCATTTTGACTATGAAATGCTTAAGAACTCATGGTGAAGGTACTGGATAGGTGGCTTAGTTGACAGCGTGTGTGCTGAAAACCAGGAAGACTGGGGTTCACATCAGCAGTACTCACCCAGGGTGGCATGATGGCTCACTTTTCTAATCTCAGGGCCTTGGAGGTGAAGACAGTGGAATCTCAGAAGCAAAGTAACTTGGAAAAATTAAAGAAGATGTTTGTATCAACTTCTGGCTTCCACATACATGTATAATGTATGCTCACTGCAATCATATGTACCCATACACACGGGCATACACATGTGTACACACACCACATACATATACACACAAAATATATCTTGATGGCTACAATAATAAGAGTTGCTTTATGAAGGATATTCTACATATCGAGCATGGGTTGTACATATTGAATACATCGAAGCACAGAAAGCAATATTTTATTTGGTTGATTTTGTAACAATCCCATTGAATGTCAGACTGCCACCAGATCCAGCATCTATGAGTGTATGTTGTATATCTCAAGCAGTACACAGAAGAGAGACACTTTTTCCCTGACACTTAGAAACTATGTATACTCCGTGCTTATGAGAGACACCTTTTGGCATTGCAGTCAACACCAAATGACCTTTCACTACATGCACATATTTCTTGCTAAAATTTAAATGTCATCAAACACTAATTCACTTTATGACAGCCTTACCTTGGAGACTTGTGTTTAAAAGTCACAATATTTATTTTGGCATCAGCATGCAAAATGTGGTCCTTGAACTCATGTCAAAATATTTCATTTTCCTCTGGTACTAGGCTACTGCCTGCTGCAATTCCATGGGACTTAACCTCAATAATGTTAACTAACCTCAACAAAGTCCTACATAATTAAGATTCGCTAGCAACTGTTTCTTCATATACGGCCTCCACTGTGAGTTTGGGTCTGGTGGGAAGGCCACTAAGGACCTTTATCATTTCAGAGGTCAAAGTCAAGTGCAATTGTCTTCCTATATTTGTATGCTCTCCTAATTGATATATTTCCACAGGTCTGGACAATTTTAGGCAGTGTCATAATTGTATCCTAATAAAGAACATCCGGGCTTAAAAATAGCTACATTCCTAACTGATCAGATTATTGGCATCTAGCCATCACTGGGTACCACAACTGGTCTCAAATTTTATCTAGAGGGATAAGATACCCATTCTTCTTTACCAGTAGAATTTTGTGAAAAGTGACCAAGTTGAAGTAGAAATGTTTTCTGTGGAACTGGAAAGATGGCTCAGAAGTGAAGAGATCTAATTACTTTATCAGTGAACAGGAGATTCAATTCCCACATGATAGCTCATTACACCTGTAACTCTAGCACCAAAGATATGTCTTAGTTAGGGTTTATCTTACTGTGATGAAACATCAGGACCAAAAGGCAAGTTGGAGAGAAAAGGGTTTATTTAGCTGACACTTCCAGATCATAGTTCATTATTTGAGGAAATCAGGACAGAGACTCAGTAGGGCAGAAATCTGGAGACTGGAGCTGATGCAGAGGCCATAGAGGAATGCTGCTTACTGGTTTGTTTTCCATGGCTTGCTCAGCTTGCTTTGTGTAAGCCCAGTGGGTGGCACCACCTACAATGGGTTACGCCCTTCTACACTGATCACTAATTGAGAAAATGCCTTAGAGTTGTAAGTTTTGGAGACATTTCCTCAACTGAAGCTCTTTTCTCTGTGGTGACTTTAGCTTGTGTCAAGTTGGCACAACCACCCAGTACAGGATCCAACACCCTCTTCTGGTCTCTTCAGGTATTGCATGCATGTATGCAGAGACATAGATACAGGCAAAATACTCATACATACAAAAATAATACATTTTTTAAAGAATAATTTTGCCCTTTAGGAAAGGGCATGTAATGTGCCACTAAGCGTTAGACTTTATGTTTGAAGAGCTTCCAAATTCAGAGAGTCAGTTCACATATGTCATTTGTGTTGTCCAGTGAAAGTAAAACTTAAAAGAAAAAGGTCTAATGTAAACACACTGTTTGATATTGTAATTTCACAGAGAACTATAATGAGATTAAAAAAATAAAAAAGGTAATCTCAAAATAGGATATTTCTATATTCTGAAAAAAAGACTCAGTTCCATGAACTTCTGTTAACACTTCTTCTATAACAGGCATAGATATGCTCACATTTGTGCTCACATTTGAATACACACCATACAGCCCAGACACATGAACAAGTCTCATGCAGGGCTCCACATGAATCTCACAGTTTTAAGATAAACTGCCCTCTTCTCTCCACTAAGTCACCCCTAATCTCAACTGACAATAATAGGCCCAGTTCTTCATCTGAGTATCACAGAGAAGATTCTAGAGAGTTCTAGAATTAAGAGGAGTTGAAATGGGAATACAAAACCAGCATGCACTCTGTGTGTGGTATGCTAATTATGAAGCTTGTAGCACTGACCTCTTCACACCTGTTTAGTTAGACATTTTAATAATGTTCCCTTCAGTCTCTCAAGAATGAAATGTGCTTCAGAAATGTAACTATTTTCAATTAAGCTCAACTTATTTAAGTTCTTAGCCTGACTATTATGTAGATTTTACGTTATCAGTTCTTAAACTGGAACATCTTACAATGACTATTTTAATAGAAATTTAGAATTATATTCTGTCGTTTTTATAGGCTTATAATATATTTCATCAACTTTTCTTTTTTTTTTCTTTTTTTTTATTAGATCTTTCATTTACACTTCAGATACCATCCTGTTTCCCCATTCCCCCCCTTAGAAAACCCCTATCCCATGCCCCCTTTTCATTTTGCATTTATACATTTTTTTAAGAAATGTTAATCATAGGCTTTATAAGTTTGGTATTGTTCAATCAGAGGTGTAACCCACTACCCAACCTAGATATATCAACTATCTTTGACTGGTGGAGATACATGAACATCTGCTTCCCTGTCTCCCCCCTCTATCTCTCTTTCATCACCTAGCTTCTCCTCTCCTTCTTCTTCTCCTCTTCTTACTCCTTTTCTTCCTCTCAGTACTCCTCCCACCTTAGCTCCTCCTACACATCACCCTTCCTGTTAAAAGGAAACTTTTCTCTCAAAATACAATTAGAGCATAATTATGCCTATTTGTACCAGTGAGGTACAAGATAGTCCTAATACCCAGTCCATCCTTTTGTTAACTAACCAGCACCTCTGTCATCTATCCTAACTAAAACACTTAGTTCTGAACCTGGCTTTTTCCTTGGCTTTAGGATGAATGTCAGCTGATGACCATACACTCAGATCTTTTCTCTCAAAGTAAATAGCTATAAGTTTTCAACCCCATCAGAAATCCAGAATGACTGAGTTGACTATAATTGTGGGAAGCACAAAGCATAGCTTCTAAAACTTAGCCAATTTATAGAGACCTCTGAACACCTGGACACTCGCTCTACTTCAAAACGTTGGAGCATCTGTTCTTCTGCCTTCTGGCCCAGGATCATCTGACAGACCTTAGTGCTGCAGAATTATTAAGGGCTGATTACTCTGTCTAGGCAGATATAATCAGTCGACTATTCTGCAAGTGTGTCCTTTTCTGGACAGTAATTTGTCTGTAGAAGGAAAGTGGCAATTCTTGCCTAGTGGCTGTCTCACCACAACTGGAGTAACTCCAAGGATGCTCAATTTCTTCTTAGAATTTAACATAGGAAGCTGTCCGGAGCAGACAGGTCTCTAATGAAAATGAACATTAATACTGAAATGTTTGTCATGTCAATTCTAAGGATTTCTGATGTTTTGAAAACCAGCTATCCATGTAAGGTAATCTGGACTGTTGCCTGTTAACTCCACTCAGCTATTTCTAAATAAAACATAGAGAACACCCTTATAATAAACTCCAAGTCATGAATTTGCTATAGTCCCTTAACTCACAGGCTGACCATCTCAAATCAGTTAAAAAAGTTAAAGAAGGACTGGGTCTAAGCTTTGTATTCCTAAGTGTGTTATACTGGTACAATGCCTATGAGAGTAACAATATTCATCTCACTCTTATATCACTAAGAAGCTCATGCCAATGAAAACCTTAAAATTTGTAAACAAAGTAAATTGGTGCCATTTAAGAATTTATATCTTCATCTTGATATTAATTATACAGATTTCTACTAATAGGTTATGGCTATGCAATAAACCCTAGCTAATCCTCTCTATTCCGACAAAACCACTACGTTTCCCTAGGGAGACAGCCCAACATTTACCACCTTAGTCCCCATGCCCAGGGAATAGGGGCGCCGACTCATCATTAGCTTCTTCAAGCTGATTATGGGCGTTGAGATATTAGAAGAGGAGTGGGGGGGGAGAGCAAGTTGACAATCCTCTGATGCTGTGTCTTCGCTGCCTCCAGATGGAATTCACGGACCTCAGAGGTTTGAGCAGGTCTGCCCAGCTTGCTTGTTGAGTAGATACACCAAGGCTGATCATTCTGCAATATACAATTCTCAAAACAAATTTTAGTATCAAGATAGTTTTTTTTTTTTTAAAGAGGGCTGACATTTTATTAAGAATGTTGGTTCTAACCGCTTTTCTATTTTTCCCCTCTTTTATTGGATATAATATTTACATTTCAAATTTTATCCCCTTACCATATTTCCCCCACCACCCAGGAACCCCTTATCCCATCCCCCCTCCTCCTGCCTCTATGAAGGTGTTACCCACCTACCCCCAGCCTCCCTCCCCACCCTCAGATTCCCCCCCCTCCGTGCTCAGCCTTCAGGGTACCAATGATCTTGTCTCCCACCTATGCCCAACAGGGCCATCCTCCCCTACATATACAGCTGGAGTCATGTGTCTCTCCCTATGTGCACCTGGACTGGTGGTTTAGACCCTGGGGAGCTCTGGCTGGTTGGTATTCTTGCTCTCCTCACAGGGCCACCAGCCCATATGGTTCACGGTTCCCTCAATTTACTCTCTAACTCCTCCATTGGGAACTTTGATCAGATTAATGGATAGCTGTGGGTATCTGTCTCTGGGTATGTCCGACTCTGAGAGACCTCTAAGGAGACAGCCTTATCAGGCTGCTGTCAGCTTTCCCATCCTGACGTCCCTATCAGCGTCTATTTTTGGTGACTGCCTATGGAATGAATACCCAGACACAATGGTCTCCCTACAACCCCCCCTTATGATTCTGACTCACACTGTGTCTCCATATTTGCTCCCTTGGTTATTTAGTTACTCCTTCTAAGAAAGACCTAGGCATCCTCACTTGTTCTTTCTTCTTCATGAGCTTCGTGTCTTCTGGTAGTTGAATCTTTGTTGTTTCAAACTTTTGGGCTAATCTCCGCTTATCAGTGAGTAAATACCATGTGTGTTCTTTTGTGATTGGGTTACCTCACTCAGGATGACATTTTCTAGATCCATCCATTTACCTAAGAATTTCTCGAATTCATTATTTTTAATAGCTGAGTAATATTCCATTGTGTAAATGTACCACATTTTTTGTATCCATTCCTCTGTTGAAGGGCATCTGGGTTCTTTCCAGCTTCTGGCTATTATAAATAGGGCTGCTATGAACATAGTGGAGCATATGTCTTTGTTATTTGTTGAGGCATTTTCTGGGTATATACCCAGAAGTGGTATAGCTGGGTCCTCAGGTAGTGCTATGTCCAATTTTCTGAGGAACCGCCAGACTGACTTCCAAAGTGGTTGTACCAGCTTGCAACCCCACCAACAATGCAGGAGTGTTCCTCTTTCTTCACATCCTCGCCAGCATCTACTATCACCTGAGTTTTTGATCTTAGCCATTCTGACTGGTGTGAGGTGGTATCTCAGTGTTGTTTTGATTTGCATTTCCCTGATGACTAAGGATGTTGAGCATTTCTTAAGGTGCTTCTCGGCCATTTGAGTTTCCTCAGTTGAGAATTCTTTGTTTAGCTCTGTACCCCATTTTTTAATGGGGTTATTTTGTTGTTTGGTGTCTAATTTCTTGAGTTCTTTGTAAATATTAGATATTAGCCCCCTATCAGATGTAGGATTGGTAATGATCTTTTCCCAATCTGTTGGTTGCCGTTTTGTCTTGTTGACAGTGTCCTTTGCCTTACAGAAGCTTTGCAATTTGATGAGGTCCCATTTGTCGATTCTTGATCTTAGAGCATAAGCCATTAGTGTTCTGTTCAGGAACTTTTCCCCTGTGCCTAGGTATTCGAGGGTCTTCCCCAACTTCTCTTCTAATATTTTCAGTGTACCTGGCTTTATGTGAAGGTCCTTTATCCACTTGGAGTTGAGCTTTGTGCAAGGAGATAAGAATGGATTAATTTGGATTCTTCTACATGTTGACCTCCAGTTGAGCCAGCACCACTTGTTGAAAATGCTGTCCTTTTTCCACTGGATGAATTTAGCTCCCTTGTCAAATATCAAGTGACCATAGGTATGCGGGTTCATTTCTGGGTCTTCAATTCTGTTCCATTGATCGTCCTTTCTGTCTCTGTACCAATACCAAGCAGTTTTTATCACTACTGCTCTGTAGTACAGTTTGAGGTCCGGAATGGTGATTCCCCCAGAGGTTCTTTTATTGTTGAGAATAGTTCTCGCTATCCTAGGTTTTTTGTTATTCCAAATGAATTTGTAAATTGCTTTTTCTATCTCTATGAAGAATTGATTTGGAATTTTGATGGGTACTGCATTGAATCTGTAGATTGCTTTTGGCAGGATAGCCATTTTTACTAAATTAATCTTGCCAATCCAGGAGCATGGGAGATCTTTCCATCTTCTGAGATGTTCTTCAATTTCTTTCTTGAGAGACTTGAAGTTCTTGTCATACAGATCTTTCACTTGCTTTGTTAGATTCACTCCAAGATAATTTATTTTATTCGTGGCTATTGTGAAGGGTGTCATTTCCCTGATTTCTTTCTCTGCCTGTTTATCCTTTGAGTAGAGGAAGGCTACTGATTTGTTTGAGTTGATTTTATATCCAGCCACATTGCTAAAGTTGTTTATCAGGTTTAGGAGTTCTCTGGTGGAAGTTTTAGGTTCACTTAAGTATACTATCATGTCATCCGCAAATAGTGAAATTTTGACTTCTTCCTTTCCTATTTGTATCCCTTTGACTTCCTTTTGTTGTCTAATTGCTCTAGCTAAGACTTCCAGTACTATATTGAATAGGTAAGGTGAGAGTGGGCAGCCTTGCCTAGTCCCTGATCTTAGTGGGATTGCTTCCAGTTTCTCTCCATTTAGTTTGATATTAGCTACTGGCTTGCTGTATATTGCTTTTACTATGTTTAGATATGGGCCTTGTATTCCTGATCTTTCCAAGACTTTTAACATGAAGGGATGTTGAATTTTGTCAAATGCTTTCTCAGCATCTAGTGATATGACCATGTGGTTTTTCTCTCTGAGTTTATTTATGTAGTGGATTACATTGATGGATTTCCGAATATTGAACCATCCCTGCATTCCTGGGATAAAGCCTACTTGATCTTGATGGATAATTGTTTTGATGTGTTGTTGGATTCGGTTTGCGAGAATTTTATTGAGTATTTTTGCATCAATATTCATAAGAGAGATTGGTCTGTAGTTCTCTTTCTTTGTTGGGTCTTTCTGTGGTTTAGGTATGAGTGTAATGGTAGCTTCATAGAATGAATTGGGTAGTGTTCCTTCTGTTTCTATTCGATGGAATAACTTGAAGAGGATTGGTATTAGGTCTTCCTTGAAGGTCTGAAAGAATTCTGCACTGAAACCATCTGGCCTCGGACATTTTTTGGTGGGAAGATTTTTAATGACTGTGTCTATTTCTTTAGGCGTTATGGGACTGTTTAGGTGGTTTATCTGCTCCTCGTTTAACTTTGGTACCTGGTATCTATCTAGAAAATTGTCCATTTCCTCCAGATTTTCCAATTTTGTTGAGTATAGGCCTTTGTAGTAGGATCTGATAATTTTTTTAATTTCCTCTGTTTCTGTTGTTATGTCTCCCTTTTCAGTTCTGATTTTATTAATTTGAATGCTGTCTCTGCGCCCTTTGGTTAGTCTGGCTAAGGGTTTGTCTATCTTGTTGATTTTCTCAAAGAACCAGCTCCTGGTTTTGTTGATATTTTGTATAGTTCTTTTTGTTTCGACTTGGTTGATTTCAGCCCTGAGTTTGACTATTTCCTGCCGTCTACTCCTCTTGGGTATACTAGCTTCTTTTTGTTCTAATGCTTTCAGGTTTGCTGTCAAGTTGTTGATGTATGCTCTTTCCACTTTCTTTTTGTGAGCACTTAGAGCTATGATTTTTCCTCTTAGTACTGCTTTCAATGAGTCCCACATGTTTTGATATGATGTGTCCTCATTTTCATTTAAATCTAAAAAGTCTTTAATTTCTTTCTTAATTTCTTCCTTGACCAAGTTGTCATTGAGTAGAGCATTGTTCAGTTGCCAAGTGTATGTCGGTTTTCTGATGTTTTTGTCCATGTCAAAGACAAGTCTTAATCCATGGTGGTCTGATAAGGTGCTGGGGATTATTTCAATCTTTTTGTATCTGTTGAGGCCTGTTTTGTGACCAATTATATGGTCTATTTTCGAGAAGGTACCATGAGGTGCTGAGAAGAAGGTGTATTCTTTTGTTTTAGGGTGAAATGTTCTATAGATGTCAGTTAAGTCCAATTGGTTCATAACTTCTGTTAGTTTCATTGTGTCTCGATTTAGTTTCTGTTTCCATGACCTGTCCATAGCTGAGAGTGGGGTGTTGAAATCTCCCACTATTATTGTGTAGGGTGCAATGTATGCTTTAAGTTTTAGTAAAGTGTCTTTTATGTATGTGGGTGCCCTTACATTTGGGGCATAGATGTTGAGAATTGCAAGTTCCTCTTGGTACATTTTTCCTTTCATGAATATGAAGTGTCCTTCTTTATCTTTTTTGATTACTTCTGGTTGAAAACTGATTTTATTTGATATTAGAATCGCTACTCCAGCTTGTTTCTTGGGACCATTTGCTTGGTAGATTGTTTTCCAACCTTTTACTCTGAGGTAGTGTCTGTCCTTTCCACAGAGGTGCGTTTCCTGAATGCAGCAAAATGTTGGGTCCTGTTTACGTATCCAGTCTGATAGTCTATGTCTTTTTACTGGAGAATTGAGTCCATTGATATTAAGAGATATTAAGGAAAAATGAGTGTTGTTTCCTGTTATTTTTGTTATTGGCAGTGGGGATATGTATGTGTAGCTACCTTCTTTTACGGTTTTTGGAAGATTACTTTCCTGCTTTTTCCAGGTTGTAGTTTCCCTCCTTGTGATGGAGTTTTCCACCAATTATCCTTTGAAGTGCTGGGTTTGTGTTGAGATACTGTGTAAATTTGGATTTGTCATGGAATATTTTGGTTTCTCCATCAATAATGATTGACAGTTTTGCTGGGTATAGTAGTCTGGGCTGACATTTATGTTCTTTTAGGGTCTGTATGATATCAGTCCAGGATCTTCTGGCTTTTAAAAAATATGGAACGCTTCACGAATTTGCGTGTCATCCTTGCGCAGGGGCCATGCTAATCTTCTCTGTATCGTTCCAATTTTAGTATATGTGCTGCCGAAGTGAGCACTTCATCAACTTTTCAAGATGAAGTATTAACATTTCCTGAAACTTAGACAGATGCAGAAAATTAATTTGATCTTTGTACTAGTACCTAATCTTGGTGGTGAGTTATAAACTTGTGTTGGAAATGATATTACAAAATGTTGTAACTTCTATACATTAGGTTTTTAACTACAAGTAAAATGTATTTATTTTTACTTTACTTATTTTCATGGTGTCAGTGTTTGGACCCAGAGTCTCACTTAGGTAAGTATGCTCTCACTTGGTTACTTTGCAGTCCTAAAGAAGAACAAAGTGTCTGAAATTTAAGGCATTTGAAATAATCTACCAAGTGGTTTCCATCAGTTAAGAGTGGTCTGAAATAAACAGGGGATAATCAAGGACTGAAGGGGTGTAGCTAGAAAGGTAGGCAAGAGCTTAACCATATTACCTTTCCTCTTTTTACCTTTGTGTGTGTGTGTGTATGTGTGTGTGTATGTGTGTGTGTGAGTGTGTGTGTGAGAGAGTGTGTGTGTGTATGTTTGTGTGTGCGTGAATGTGTGTGTGTGTGAATGTGTGTGTGTGTGTGTGTGTGCGCGCGCACACACACACACACACACACACACGTACAAGACAAGATTTGCTGAAATCTGACCTGTGGAACCAGTGTCCTAGCCAAAGCCCAGGAAACACTGACAAGACTCTGAAGCATTCATGTTACTCCTTTGTAGGCTTTAGAGACATGGCTATCCTCTAATGAGTCAACTCTCATACTGTTTATTTTGATCCAATATGCACACTCAGATGAAATTTGTTTTCTTAGTGCATAACTAAACTTGGACTGAGTTACTCAAAAGAATTTCTTACCTGTGCCAGGAAGGAAGGGCTATTTACTCCTCATTATCTGTCTTGTTTTAATCTTCCATAGTGACAGTACCCAGATATGAAGTATTGTGTAAAATGTATCAGTAGAGGTCAGATGATATGCAGAATATGAATAGCAGGAATTAAGATAGCCCCAAGATATAATCTCAAAACACAGCATAATTAATATGTACATATATTTTCAGTAGATTTTATCTGATGATATTTTAGACATTCAAATAGAATCCTCAGATGGAAACAGCAGTTTGAATTGTTATTTATTTTTATGTCTGCAAATATCAGCAAAGTTAAATATCTTTCATATTCATGTTGAGGATTTTCATACCCTGTTTTATAAAATATATGTTTGTATTTATGATCAACTTGCTTCTGAGAGGCCCACTTTTCTCTTACTAATTTAAAAAATCATTGATATGTTAAGCCTATCATTTCCTTTTTGTTATATTACTTTTATGGTTCATGTAATTTTAACAGATTTTTTATTGAAAGTAGATTATTTTTCATAATATATCCTGATTATAGTTTCCTCTCTCTATATTCCTTCTAATTCCTCCTTTTCTCTTCTCCCTTCCTGACCCACTCCATTTTCTGTCTCTCATTAGAAAAGAACAGGTTTCTAAGACATAACAACTGAACATGAGAAAATAAAATATAATGTGAAGCAAAACTGCTGGGGACTAGCCCCAGCGTGGTGGGGATGTCTTCCTCTTCTTCTTCTTCTTCTTCTTCTTCTTCTTCTTCTTCTTCTGCTTCTGCTTCTGCTTCTGCTTCTGCTTCTGCTTCTGCTTCTGCTTCTGCTTCTGCTTCTGCTTCTTCTTCTGCTTCTTCTTCTCCTCCTCCTCCTCCTCCTCCTCCTCCTCCTCCTTCTTCTTCTTCTTCTTGTCAGTTCTTTTTGAGGCAGTAGAGGGAGAAGAGCATCAGCGGGGGGTAAGACTTGGTCTTACGAGATATTTAGAATTGCTGTATAATAAAAGTTTAGTTATTTATGTTACTATGCTACTGAAGCTGACCTGCTTTCTGTGATCCTCTGAGGCCAGGTTGTACTAGCCATTAAGCAAAGGATAACTATGCAACAATCTGTAGACCCAGAGAGATTAGGTAAACAGGAGGGATCTTGGAAAATGTATAGATTTCCCTGGATGGGGAAAAATTTTACAGACAGATTGGTGGTGAGTGGGTGAGGATCAGGTGTGGGAGAACTTGGTACAGAGAGCATTCAAGGAGACAGATGAAATTGAAGAGAACAACCCTATAAGAAAATGCACACCATATTTATCTTTCTGAGTTTGGGTTACCTTACTCAGAATGATCTTCTGGGCAGATTATATCCTACCATAGAACTAGCTTTAAGAACTGGTTCTGCCAGTCAGACACAGAGAAAACAGGTCAATAAACTGTAAAACTAACTCCTGTTGTGGACTCTTATGTGGGTCTTTTCTGAGACTCAGTCTCTATAAATTCATATAGCAGAAAAAACCAAGGTGGTGGTGGTGGAGTTTCGGATCATAATCAGTGAGGTTCTAGATGGTGTTAAAGAATGTCCTTGGAGTTTAGTGCCCCAGAGCCTAAGGTCTAAAATGCCCATAGTCTATGTTACATAATTAATCATACAGATTCATGTCTCAAATTCTAAACAGAAATCTTCATCATGTTAAATTAATTAGGAACACAGTAAAATATGGAAGAGACGGGTAGATCAGGAAGTTTATTATGCAACTGTCTATCCATTCAAAGCCTTAAAACCCTAAAACTTCTTCAGGAGATAATATGAACTATGTATCCTGGCTTAAATCTTAAATTCTTCCCCAAATTTCTTTTTTAGTATCAGTCTATCTTATTCATCTGTTTATGTATGTGCTTGTATATATCTATTTGTCTGTCTGTCTGTCTGTCTGTCTGTCTGTCTCACAGGCTTGTAGACCTGAAGGGAACTTCTGATCTAGGTGTTCTGCTGTTCCCATGTGGCCACCCTTGTTAATAGCTGGCACATCAGTTCAGTTTCTTTTGACTGACTGTCATCTTCAAGAAGTCAGCTGTGAGCACATGTCATCACAGGGGTCTCACCTCCTGGGGAAAAATAAGTGTGAGGTGCCTTCTCACAGGTATGCCATGTCCCAAACTCCTGGCTCGGCTTTTTCTTTATCCCTATCACATCTTCCTGGGCTGCAGGAAATTACTATGATTGTCATGCATCACCTTTTGCTTCCTTCCAGTTGAACCTTCCTTCCTGTATAGGAAATGAGAAATTACACAGTTTCCCACAAACATTTTCATCTATATTTCTCAAAGGAATTTTTTTATTTTTAAAAAGCATTCTCAATTCATATTATTTCTTAGATCTCAACATTAAATAAAATCATAAAATAATTTCGCAACAGCAAAAATAATTATAAACATTTATGAGTGGCTCTGGAAATGGGTTTTTCAAAAATTATTTTGGGCCATTGAGACAGCTCGGTGAGTAAAGGCCACTTGAGTTCAGTCACTGAGACTTGAAAGCTAGGAGGAGATTACTGACTCCAAAACTCTCTTCTCTGACCTCCACACATATGGTAAGCATGCACACATTCACAAGCGCATGCACACAGACACACATGCATATACGCATACATACACACATGCACACATACACACACCCACACGCACACATATACACACCCACATGCACACACGTACATACACATACACACATGTGCACATGCATACACATACATACACACAAAACAAGTACACATAATATTTTAATTGAGAGTAAATAAATAGTATTAGGGTGTAGTTTCTAATTTAGATGTTGGTTTCAGTGGAGTTTGTTACCAGGAGTTCTCCAGCAGGAAATAGCAAAGCTCAAAATTGTACACTGTTCTTTCTGCTGCTTGCAATGACCAGCAACTACACTGAATGTCATGAGTACCACTCAGACAGTGAACTTACTCCATCCAGACCTTAGAGAGCAAGCTCCACCTATAAGACTTTTCATTCTGTTCAAATTGCACAGACATTTGTTTGGTGGCCAGAGTTGAGACATAGAGTGTCAGGAAAATGATTGCACAGACTCTTGGGTCAGGCAGTTTTTTTCTGTCAAGTGACAATAAAACAAATATCACTGTCACCTCCTGGCTGAGATTCTCATTCTGAGTCTCAGGTTAATATAGAAAACCTTTGGGTATTCAATACAAATCCCTCATCAATTCTGACATGTAGCTAGCTGTTAAGTATTTCTAGGCATCTTTTAGAATTTTCTGAAAATAGGAGGTTTTTTTTTTTGGTGGGGGGAGAGGTAGTGGTGGTGGGTTTTTTTTCCCAGTTTTCCCTTGGTACTTATTAAAATGCATGGCACAATGTTTCATTCAATCTTAATTCCAACCCCAAATGTAATGCTACATATGTAACAAGCTCTCTGTAGTCTCTAAACAAAATCAAAGGCGCAAGGGAAATGTTTTAATGGTAACAACACTTGGTTTGTAAGTTGAGGACTTGAGGTCAAATCGTGAGAATTCATACAAAATGTCAGGCATGGCTGCACATGCCTGCAATCCAGGTATTGGGAGGCAAATATTCCCAGAGCTTTCTGGCCAGCTAGCCTAGCCCAGAATGTCAAGTTTCCAGTTCAGTAAGATAGCCTATCTCTCAGCAATAAAGCAGAGTGATGGAGGAAGACACCTGACATCCACCTCTGGTCTTCACATGTATACACACAGGCAGACACACCTGCACACTACATGCATGTAACATACACACAATTATTAGTTAAATGAAGCTGAAAGAGGGCTTCATGTAGCATAAATGAAAGAACTGTTTTCCAACTTGTTTGTGCCTTTTAAATGAACAGAAAATTTGCATTATTGTTAATTTTATTTACTTTTTACCTATGCTTTTCCAATCAATGGTCCTGTACTCATGCATTTACAGAAAGTACTTAGAAGACTCAATAGAATTTAAAACAAAAAGAACATAAAGTTGGGAAGGAGAAATAGGAGTTGATAAAGGAGGGCTTAGAGAGGAAGGAATTGGAGGTGAATTTGATCAAAACACATTGCATGATGCATGGAATTCTAAAAGAATAAAAATTTAGTAAAATAAATCCCATTGCTACCACACCCAAGGGCATGAAATCATTAAACTTAAAGGTTGTGTGTGTGTGTGTGTGTGTGTGTGTAGAATAAAACACGCAATGGTATTTACATTTCTAGTAAAGCATTTGAAATTTGATCATGTCAAGTAAATACTCTTCTGGAATGTGAAACTGTGAAACTGGTTCTGGTAGGCAGAAGCTACAGGGAGGAAAAATGGAACAAAACTGAGAAAAGATTTTGTGATTAATTGAGAGTTGAAAATAGAAAAATAAAACGATTGTCATGGATAAAACATTTCATAATGAGGTGGATTCTAAATGAACAAAAAGAAGGGTCACAGAGAGGAATGAGACATGATCTGATGACCACCCAACATCCTTGTGCTATTTCTGTGTATTGGGCAGAGATGACTGTTGATATTTTTTTCTTAGTAACTCTCTACTTGTCTTTGGAGTTGAAATGTAGACACTTAAAATCACTACAGGTATATTTGAGATAATTTCTCCAATAAAGAATATCCTATCAATGGTCAGGCATGAATGGGGGAGTGGCTCAGTGAGACCCATCTATTATGGAAGAACTAGTATCTAGGAATAGATTCTAGGAAATAGGAAGTTACTGTCCCTAGCTGTTTACCTACTGTGGTGCCCACCAGGTGCCAATGAATAATATATGGTCACACAAGTGACCCTGGTTAAATTCAATTGGTTGTAAAATAAACTTAAAAATGAATCTTGGAAAGAGACTTGTATGGAAGAGTGAGGGGCTTAATAAAGATGAGACAATAAAAGTGAGGTTAAGAGAGAGTAATCCAAATGCATGTTATATACATGTAAAAAATTGTCAAAGAATACAAAGAGGAAATTGTATTACTAATTCACTTCTCCAAGAATGACCAAGACCACAATTTTCTACAGGCATATTTGTGTGACTCTAGGAGTCTACTCTTTATATAAATGAAACCCTGAGTTACTCATCCAAGGAATTATCAATGGAATCTTAATAGGTGGGAATTTGACTAATATTAATGTTTCCATAGATCACCAAGTTTACGAAATATTCAAACATCAACTCTGTTTATTAGTGCAGGCATTTTCAAAGTTGACTACTGCAAAATCACTTGGAAAGTGTGCTGAAATTCCCACCTGGTTGCTGTTAATGGCTTTTTAAAAAATAAGTATGCTACAGTTTTTCTTTTACCCAGTTAGCTCCCAAATAATTGAGACTGAACTATTATATTTATTTATCAAGCTTTACCGGCACAAAACTGAGCGACAATACTCTGTTTTAATCCTTTAAGATCATTTGGCTACCTCCCAGACAAAAGGTTGCATTTTATGGCTTTCTCTGCTTCAGGTTTTTTTTCTCATGAAGTCTCCCAGACTCACTCCCTTTAGCTAATCCCCACTTTCTCTTTCAAATGCTCCCTCTCCAGGCTGGGAGGGAGTCCCGTTTTATTCTTTTCCCTGCTCAGTCATTGGCTGATCAGCTGGCATTATTGACCAATCAGGTAATAACTGGGGAACAGTGTTTACACAGTTTTGAGACAGGAGATTCTTAGAATAAGGATTGTATCCAGATTTGGGGGGCACAAAAATCAGCATTTGAATAATACAAGAATAATTTTTTCATGGAGCACAATAACATTATACCTACAGATGTTAGTTCCAGAAAACAAGATACTGCATACTCAATCTCTGTCATGATAATTCCAGTGTTTCTTAAAACAAAATTGGATTGGTTCACCTGATGAAATCATGGCAAGATATATTACAAAGGAATTAAGGGACTGGAATAGCCACAGCACTGGGGAGCTGGCATTATCTGGTAGAATTGAAAGCCAATCCTTTGAGTGCTTTTCAAAAAGCCACTTCATCTTGATAATACTTCAAACTCAGTTGTTAAGAGTCAGAAAGAAACAAAGTAATGAGGACCTAGTAAGGGGAGGCAACTGACATTTCTCTGCACCTGTTCATTTGCTTTACAAATTCAGAAAGAAACAGGCTATTTTTAATTAAAGGATTACTTTGATTCTAGAATCAACACATTCTTTATTATTTCCAATGCTGTCTCGGATACCAGGGTTTGTGTGCAAGCACATACGCATGACACAGTGGTTGCCTTTCTAAATGTGAACTTTAATCAATTAATTAGATTTCTCTATTTAATTATGTGTATGTATTTTATGCATAGTATATGTGAATGTGTTTATGTGTGTTGGGGGAGGGGTGCACATGTACGTGTAGAAACCAGACGACAACCCTAGGTCTCATTATTCAAGATCCTTCCATTGTTTGTGTGTTTATTTGTTTTTTAAAGTCATGTCTCTTTGTTTGTAGGTAGGTGAATATGCTTACATGAATGCAGGTTCCCACAGAGGCCAAAGGAGTCAGACAACCTCAGAGCTCCTAAGGTTAGAGAACCAGGAGGTTATGAACTGCCGGAAGTAAGTGCTAAGCCACCTTTCCAGACCTTCATCCTTTGTTCTGAGATCAGCTCTCTCATTGGCCTGAGTCTCACCAATTCCACAAGGCTGTCTGGCCAGAGAACTCCAGAGATCCTTCTGTCTTCCCTTTTGAGCAATGGGAGTCCAGGAATACTCCACCATGCTTAGCTTCATCATGTGGGATTGAAATTGGGTCTACATGCAGGCATGGCACATGTGTTACCCACGGAGCAATATTTCCAACCTCATTCCTCAACTGACAATCAGTGATGCCTTTTCTCCCCAGCTATTGGCTGCTAGCATTATGTTTACCTCAGTCCATCTCTCAAGACCCTAAATCTTGGGCACTATCTCTGAGTCAGCAGTATCCACTCTCGTGAAAACAGCCAGTTGTACTTTGTAAAGAATCTCAACGTAAACATGTCTTAAAATTATTGTGCACTTGGAATTGAGTTTATTGTTGTCAAAAAACATTTCCTCCAAAAGGTATCTTGTGCTTAAATATAGCTAAAGTAAAATGATCTGGGCCAGACTCTAGAAGTCCTGGACCAGTACTGGTTGCCACAGTCCGGCTCATCTATTACACTCTTACCTCACCCTGTTTGTTTTTCCTTGGCTGCTCTAAAGCCTTCCTCCCACTGTAGAGGAAGAGGAATCAGTAGCTAAAGGTCCCCCTTGGCTACAGAGTGAGTTAAGGGTCAGCCTGGGCTATATGAAATCATCTCAAACAAAACCACAAATCAATAACCACAATAAAATGCTGCAGAAATTCAGTGATATACTTAACAGTAGGTTGGTTTGACTTCACATTTACTGTATAAAAGCAGAGGTTTAAATATTAACAGAATTATTAACAATTAAGAGTGGTATCTTGATCTCCTTAAGGAATTGATGCTAACACAAGGAAGATGAACACCTTCAACCAGAAATTAGGATAAGATCATTATCGAGGACCTAGAAAGACATTGTTACCACTTGTTGGCGGTGATTTCACTACATCAAATGCTGCTGAGTAACCATGCTACTTTCTCTTTTTTTTTCATAGAAACTGATTAGCCACGATGTGCAGAAATGAATGGGAGAAAGTGGGGAGCAGGAAAGCAAACTGGCTTTCAGATGTTGCCTTTGCTAACCACACACTTCATGGAGACAAGCCCGCTAGAGTGTGGAGAACACACTCAAGAAAAACGGTGGGAAAAGAGAGTGTATTAAATGACTCAACACTCAAGCTGTTTTCTTAGAAGAGCTTGAGGTGGCATTGATTGTGCAGAATGTCCCTCTGAAGCCTGAAGCATTGACATTTAGGTGTGTACAGGAATCCTAATTAGAGTTAATGAGGCTCCATTCTCTTTCACAGACCCATTCTCAAGAGTACAAACTTTGAATTTTCTGTTTCTGTAAGATTTGCAGTTTCCACACCCCTGTGTGTTTTGTTTTTATTGGTGTGCGAGTATGGTCTTTAACTCCCACAAGTTTATCTACACATTAATTTTTTTCTTCCTAATTAGTGTGTTGTTTTAATTGATGTATAGATGCCATTTACTCTTAAATCCAAATTAATAATTGTCGCTATTAATTTTATAAGATATACAAAATTAATTTTGCCAAACTTCCTATTTCAGGATAAACTTGGAAAGTTGAGAAAAACTATAGAAAAATAATTAGTAATAGGATCTAATGTCTTTAGCACCTGAATTGTGGGTTTTCATGCTGACCTAGGTGTTGTCTTTCACTCATCTTTCAAGCACAAATTTAGTCATCCTGATATTTTAGTTAGTGTTACTTTTGTCTAGGAAAGAGGAAATATTTTAAGAAAAAAAAGCTGACAAAAATGTAGTTATAATTCTCAAAAGTCTAAAGAGGCAGAATAGGGCTGACTTAGCTCCTGGTTATTCCTGAAACTCACTGTTTTCTGAATGGCTGCATCCCATAGACAGAGGTCTTACCTCAGCCATTGAACAAGAGCTTATAAAGTTACAATTAAATTATTATGATCAGTTACCATAAAGGGGAAAGGGAGTATACAATGCTGTTAAGAAAGCATTAAAATCTGGCCACTTCGCTGAAGAACTTCAGCTGGAGAAGTTCTCTGGTAGAATTTTTGGGGTTGCTTATGTATACTATCATATCTTCTGCAAATAGTGATCCCTTTATTTCTTCTTCGCCATTTGTATCCCCTTGAACTCTTTTTGCTGTCTTTTTGTGCTAGCTAGAACTTCGAATACCATATTGAATAGATATGGAGAGAGTGGGCATCCTTGTCCCTGATTTTAGTGGGATTTCTTCAAGTATCTCTCCATTTAATTTGATAGTGGCTGATGGTTTGCAGTAAATCGCTTTTATTATGTTTGGGTATGGGCCTTGAATTCCTAATAGCTCTAACACTTTTAACATGATGTTTTGTTGAATCCTGTCAAATGCTTTTTCTGCCTCTAAGGAGATGATCACGTGATTTTTTTTCTTTGAGTTTGTTTATATAGTGGAATACATTGATAGATTTTCATATACTGAACCAACCTTGCATCTCTAGAATATAGCCTACTTGATTGAGGTGAATGATGGTTTTGATATGTTCTTGGATTTGGTTTGGTCACCAAACCTTCAAGAGACTGGAGGCCCCAGAGAGTTTAGAGGTTTGGTGGGGTGGGGGATGTGCAGTTGAGGGGGTGGGAACATCCTCATGGAGACAGGGGAACAGGGAGGAGGTATGAGATATAGAACAGTCGGAGGGTGGACAAGGAGGGGAATAAAATCTGGAGTGAAATAAATAAATAAATAAATAAATAAATAAATATTAAATTAAAAAAAGAAAGCCTTCAAATAACTATAAAATATACGAATTTACAAGTGCTAGAGAAATAGTTACATGATTAAGAACACTTGCTGCTCCTCCAAGAATCCTATTTTGAGTCTCAGTACTCAAACTGAGCAGCTCACAGCTAGGAGACTTGCTACTTTTTTCTGGCCTCCATTGGCAATTATATACATGCTAAATGCACAGAGATTCAGGCACAGACTCACACTCACTCATACACATGCAGAAAAATAAAGATCATATATATATGTATATATGTATATATATGTGTGTGTATATATGTATATATATAATCATATATATGTGTTATATATGTACATATATATGATATATACATATATCATACATATATGATTGTATATATCATATATATGATATGATTGCATATCTATATACACATATATATGATTGTAGTATGAGTTTAAGAGTTATTTGTCTCATTACATAAGAGACAGCAAGCCCTAAAATTTCATCATGGGAAGACATTTATTCTAGATTGTATAATGTGGGAAGCTATCATATGACAAGTGTCCTTGGACAACACAATAGTGAAGAGCCTGTTGTCAAAATAGATCAGGTTTCTACTTATAGGAAACCTTCACTCATAGCAACCAAAACCAATAAGGAGTTACAGAACAAACCACAAATACTGCATACCACTGTAAAGCTACTGAAAGTTGAAAGGGTACAAAGAAACTGGCAGGGGCTACATTCCAGGAGGATGACCTTCTCCACGTGATCTTGTGTTCCTTTGCTCTGAACCAGCTGCTGAAGCTGGAGAAGGGTCTGCTAAGACAGGGAGGGTGGTCAGAGCTATTGCTCTAAAAGTGCAGAACATAGAATGTTTGAAAGCTTTGTGGGCCAGTGCACCGAATGCAAATCCGTGTCCGTCTCATGGGTAAATATGAGAATATTGACTGCAGTAAGATAAAGAAAGAAAATCTTTAAGTATCTGGACAGAATAAAAACAAAACTATAAGGTTTAAAAATGTCTGTCAAGCAAAACATAATGGGGGTGTATCACCACAGATGATCAAATCAGTAATGATTAAAAATCTGAAGTCTTTATATCAAGAAGTTAGACAGGATTGTCACATGCAAACCATTACAGACAAGAGATGGCAGTACATAAGAAACTACCACCACCATCATCACCACCACCACCATTATCACCACCACCATCATCACCACCACCACCACCATCATCACCACCAGCACCACCAGCAGCAGCACCAGCAGCAGCACCAGCAGCAGCAGCAGCTGAAGGTGATAGCTCCTGTGCATTAACCTCTGCCCTTTTATCACCTGCTTAGGTTAACATGACTACCCCTGCAGACCAGATTATCAGGAGCTTCAACAATGTAATATCATACACTTTATCTTTTGTAAATTCATCTTTACTCTCAGAGTCTTGGATCTAATATCTGCCAACCTGTAGTCTTTCAGTTCATAAATTCTCAAAACTGGTAAACTAAAATTTAGTTTACAATGATTGGCATAATATTAAATAATAAAAATGTGTGTGTGTGTGTGTGTGTGTATTCCAATAAAGTGCTAGTGAGAAGATTCAGCAGATAATGGCACTTGTGACCAAGTTTTAGGATCTGAGTTTAGGGCTTGTGTATTGAAAGGAAAGAACTGACCCTGAAGCTATTCTCTGACCTCCACACATGTGTCATGGCTTTTGTGAATTTAGACACATTACAGCACACACACACACATACACACACTAAACAAATATAATTAAAAACCAGTCCAATACATACATAAAAGTATAACGAATTCAATACTGGGTTCAGGAGTTTAAAAAGACAAAACAACATTAAGAAAAGTTTTGATAGATGAGAATTTTTGTACCAGGAAGCAAGCATGTTCAAACCTATCTATAGAAGACACACTGAACAGGGAAGAGCTAAAGGCCTTCCCATTAATACCAGAGCAAGCAAGAGCACCCTCTCTGCAGATCATTTCACTGTTTCAATATAGCCCTGTCAGTGTGGAAAACAAACAGAAAGTAATAAAATGTGTGATAATTGGAAATGAAGGACAGAAACTAATGCTGGAAACAGGATGGGTTTGGAGAATGTCTCGGCCTGGATTTTAATGTCACAAGAACTTACCACTAAAAAATACAATCATAAGAAAAATTACATTTTGCATGTTCAAGAGCCAATCATAAATGACCTGGGAATAAACTCATTAGAATGTGTCTAAGAGTTTACTCAGGGGAGAAAAAAAGAAAAAACAAACCAGTTAACTTCAGAAACTATAGCAGGAACACTATCTAGATGAAAACCTTACCAAAATCTACCCATACAGCCTATTAAAATAAAGCCTATGTTTTGTGGCAGAACTGGAACGGCTCCATTTAAAACAAGTATGAAAATGGAGGGAATCTACAGAATCCTTAAAGGCGTTAAAATATAAAGCAGAACAGAGTGGGGATTATCGGACACTGTGGTTTCTTCTCTTAAGGAACTTAAAGGCACCTGACAGTGAAAGGCAGACAGGAGATAAACTGAAAGTGTCAGAGCTGTCACTCTCTCCTCTACATGTTACTCATCAAGCAGGTCTCACGCTTATCAATCAATAAACCATCTACAGTTGTGGAAAGGAGGCTTTTAGGGGCTGCACCATTGTCAGCAACAAAGTCAATTTCCATTGGATTAAAGAAGTAAGTAGAGTAGTGTTTTGGTAGATATTTAAAATGGTAGAACTCAGTCTTACTTGTTCTTAATCAGCAGCCATCTTTCCAACTAGGCTAGGCCTGAGGTCATTGGCAGTGTCGTGTTCTTGCTGCTGCCATGGCTCAGGATACCTGCTCAGGCAGTCAGAGACACCAGCCTTACCACCCACGAGATGCCAACGTGGGAGATGGCTCTGCCAATCTTCCACGCTGTCTCCACAAGGCTGGGCTAAGCCCAGACCATCCTGTCATCCATGCGGGCCTAGTAGAAACGAGACTCTAATGCTTAGATTATCCAAAGGCTTTATATGTTTGGTAATGCTCAATAACAAGATGCCCACACAGTTGGAGGTGCTTCACAATTAACTAACCTAGATATAAGTTGTTACCCAGTACTGCTCTCGATCCAAGCATGGTTCTCCATCTTCCTACATCTCTGCTCCCTAGCTCCTCCTCTTCCTCTCCTCTTCCTCTCCTTCCTCCTCCAACATTAGCTCATCCCAACTTGTGGGGATAATATGCTTCTACATATCTCCCTTCCTGTTAAAAAAACAAAAAAAAAAAAAAAACAAAAAAAAAAAAAAAAAAACTTTGTCTCAAAATACAATTAGAGCACAGCTATACCAATTTGTAAAGTAAGAAACAAGATAGACCTAATACCCAGTCCATCATTTTTGTTAACTAAACAGAACCCCTATCATCTCTCCTAACTAAAAGATTTAGTTCTGAACCTGGCTTATGTCCTGGCTTCAGAATGAATGACATCTGAAAACCATCCTCTCAAATTCGTTCTCCCAAAGCAAATAGCCTGAGTTGGCTATAAGACTATAAGTCTTCAACCCCGTCAGAAATCCAGAATGACTGAATTAACTGAAAATATAGGAAGCACAAACCATAGCTTCTAAACCTTAGCCAATTTATAGAGACTGCTGATTACCTGGACAGTCCCTTACTTCAAAACGTTGGGGCATCTGGTCTTCAGCCTTCTGGCCCAGGATCATCTGACAAACCTAGTAATGCAAATTTTTTAAGAGCTGATAACTCTGTCTTGGCAGATATAATCAGTCAAGTATTCCACAAGTGTCCTTTTTCTGGACAGTATATTGTCTGTAGATGACAAGAGGCAATTCTTGCCTAGTGGCTGTCACCACAACTGGAGTAAGTCCAAAGATGCTCAATTTCATCTTAGAATCCAAGACAGGGAAGCTGTCAGGAGCAGACAGGTCTTTAATTAAAGAACATTAATATAGAAATGTTTGTAACATCAATTCTGTGGACTTCTGATGTTTTTGAAAACCAAATACCTATGTAAAGCAACCTGGACTATTATCTATTAACTCCTCTCAGCTATTTCTAATCAAAATCTAGAAAACACCCTAACAGTA
The DNA here is from genome assembly GCF_011762505.2 of Arvicanthis niloticus. Lineage (NCBI taxonomy): Eukaryota > Metazoa > Chordata > Mammalia > Rodentia > Muridae > Arvicanthis > Arvicanthis niloticus. Next base: position 49,123,551 of record NC_047665.1, on the reverse strand, counting down.
AACTCAGAGCCATGAATTTGCTATAGGCCCTTAACTCACAAGCTAACCATCTCAGGTCAGTTAAAAAAATTAAAGAAGGACTAGGTCTAAGCCTTATACCCACCAATTTTGACTTAATAGAAAAAAATATATGAGTAAAACCCTTGAATTTGAAATAAAAATAAATTTTGTACCATTTAAGAAATTATAACTTCTGCTACAGAGTAGTATTGTAAAACTGTTTTGAAGCACATAAAATATGCCTTTCCTTTTGAGCTGAAGATCCAAAGTAGACCTTTGCCTGTGTTGGATAGGTGCTTTACTACCAAGCTATATCCCTAGTCACAAATAATGCCAACTGACTTCTTTGTAATATCCCTGCAACTTCCCCCAAACTCACTCTTATGGATGCATCCACAAGATTGACACTGGATCTGTGTCCTCTTTCTATTTTATCTCTTTGGTAATTTTCATCTGTTGTCAATGACTTCCAGTAACATTTCTATAATGACAACTCTCATTTACACATCAGTACCCCTGAACTCTCCCCTGGACTATAGATGGCTCAGTAATACCTTCTTTCATTCATTTGGACGGGCATGTCAATGTGTCTGTGGTGGTTTGAATAGGCTCACTTATTTGAATGCTTACACATCAAGGAGTGACACTTAAGAGTTTTAGCTTTGTCTAAGTAATGTGGGTTTTTTTGGAGAAATTGTGTCACTGGGGGAGGGGTGTGAGCTTTGTTCAAAAGCCCAAGACAGACCCCATTCTCTCTCTCTCTCTCTCTCTCTCTCTCTCTCTCTCTCTCTCTCTCTCTCTCTCTCTCTGTGTCTGTCTATGTTTCTCTCTGTGTGTCTCTCTGTCTCTCTCTCCCTCCTCCTTCCCCTCTCCTTTTTCCTTCTCTCCCCCGCTCTCTTCAGATCAGGACATACTCTCAGCTACTTCTCTAGTACCTTGTCTGCCAGTGTATTACCATATCCCCTCTCCCTTCATGATGATAATTAACTCAACGTCTGAAACTGTAAGCAAGTCCCCAATTAAATGCTTTCTTCTATAAGAGTTACCTTGATCACAGAGTCACTTTACAGTAGTAGAATAGTAACTAAAATAATGACCATAAAGTCATTATCTGTGGTGCATTTCAACTGTCACATTCACTCACAAGTTACTAGTAATTTGATCCTTTTCATATCCGAGGCCAAAATTTTATACATTTCTTGGCTCCTATCCTTCACACACTATATATAATTATGTGTTCCAGGCCACCATAATTTCATATCTTTGAGTCCACTGGAAAAACACTCATGCTCAGTGTCAAGGAACAGATGGATATCTAAGGCTTGGGTAATGGCTCTGGGAATAAGAAAACTTGCCATACATATATGAAGTCCAGAGATTCGTTCTCTAGAACCTACACAAAAATCTGAATATGACTGCATGTGCATATATTCCAAGCACAATATGAGGCAGACTGAGACAGGGATCACAGGGGTTTGGTGTCTACCATCTTTGCTCACTAGTTCATTGAGAGACCCTATATAAATAAAGAAGATAAAGGAGTGATTGACTAGGACCACTAATGTCCTCTTCTGCATTTTGGACGTATACATGTCTATACACCACACACATATCTCATCTCATCTCTCCTCATCTCTCTCTCTCTCTCTCTCTCTCTCTCTCTCTCTCTCTCTGTCTCTGTCTCTCTCTCTCTCTCTCTCTCTCTCTCTCTCTCTCTCTCTCTCTCTTTCTCTTTCTCTCTTCAAAGAGTCTCAGGAAAACACGTCAAACCCTCTATATCCTTGTATGAGGCTCAGACTCCCTACAGCCAAAGCTCATTTCAAGTGATCTTCATTTACTCCTAGAATTTCATAAAATTCTTTGTGTGTTTCTGAGATTTTTGTTCCTTTGTTCCTCACCGTTCTACCCAAATTAATGCCGCTAGTAGTCTGTGTGGAGATTAGCATGTGCAGAGGAAACTAAAATAATCTGGTATAGTAAATAAACACTAATGAATCCTTGGTAGCTGAAATACATTCTAAATATGAATAGCTTAATTATGTACATTAATAAAATGTAGAATCCTATGAGGCTAGAAAGCTGCGTGGAGAGCCAGTCTCCATGGAGCAAGAGTAAGATCGAGACATTTCCAAGCCCTAAAAATCTTAACCTGAAACCAAAAACAACAGGGCTGTTTTCCTCCCTGCGCTGGACCTGCAGGACCCAGTGCACATAAGCTGTAGTAGCCCCACCTTCACCACCTTTCAGGTAGTCATGTAGCCTGATGGACAAATCACAGCTTAAACTTCCTCTCTCCCTATAAGGACATGTTCAGCAAGCACCTGGAATTCCTCTTCATGCAAATGAAGTGTTCTGAGCATCTCAGCACCAGCCAATAACCATCCCCCGCCAAGTTTATAGAGCTCTTATCACCCCCAATATAAGAGAGCTGTTTCACTAAAAACCAGTCTCCAGAGAAGGCTGTTTCTCCTGGCACTAACTTAGGCAAGATACTGTGGAACCAGCCGCCTGGATAAGCTTCCTGTCTTCCAATCCTGCTAGGTGTGCATTCATGCCTGGATACCCCAAGGGCAGAAGCAGACTAAAGCAGCAGAAGCTAATTTTTAAAACGAACAACCGGAACAGAACTAGCTAATTCATATACTCAGCTTTTGACGTTAAAACACTGCCAAGGTGGACCCATGAGTGGAGGCATCTCCCTTTGAGAGGTATGAAGTGCTACTGTGTGTTCCTGGATGAAATTCATGCAAAAACAGTTTAGTATTTCTTTAAAAAGTCATGCTTTTTTATTTAGCTCATGTTCCTTCCAGATTTCTCTTATATTTATGCTCCAGTAACAGTTATTTTCACGGTTCATATTAAGCAAGCAGGATTAAACTGGTTGGCATAATTAGCCAAGCAGAGCTGAGGAGGAAACCTTCAGGCCAGGTGGATGATGCCCTGTCACAATTCTTCATCTAGTCTTAGTCTCCAAACAAGCGCCTTCCCCACTCAGCTACTGCCATATTGCCCCCTTCACTAGGCTACAGGCATCTGTAGCTCTGACCTCTCTTCCTCCTCCCCTCCTCTTCCTCCTTCCCTCCTCCTCTCCCCCTCCTCCCCTCCTTTTCTCTTTCTCATCTTCCCCTTCTGCTTCCTGCTCCTTTTCTCTTCCAACCCCATTTATCTCCTGTTGTGGATGGCTCTGTGCTGCCTGCATTTTGCCTGCATTAATTTCTGCTCTCCTGGGAAGGACTGAAGACATAGGGTGAGTCACATAGGCTAGGAGAAGAGAGGAAGGGGAGGAGGAGGAGGAGGAGGAGGAGGAGGAGGAGGAGGAGGAGGAGGAGGAGGAGGAGGAAGAAGAAGAAGAAGAAGAAGAAGAAGAAGAAGAAGAAGAAGAAGAAGAAGAAGAAGAAGAAGAAGAAGAAGAAGAAGAAGAAGAAGAAGAAGAAGAAGAAGAAGAAAGAGAGAGAGAGAGAGAGAGAGAGAGAGACCTACCTCATGGACTAGATGCAGTGGTAAAGTTTCCTGTTATCACGTTAGATCCGCAAGGATCCACCACGGGAGGATTAGATTTAATAACGTTTGCAAGATTAGATTTTAGTTGTTGCACCCAGAGATTGAGTAATCATTGTACCTAAACTCTGTGTGGTGTTTTTCTTCTGGAAGCGACAAGACCTAGGTCGAGAGAGAAAGGTACGGCTGCAAAGCCTGGGTTTAAGTGATGTGCCTATCAAAGGCGGTGGGGGTTTGAAGCACCGTAATGGCGGGAATGGCGTGGTAGTGACCTGCCAGTGGGAACTTAGAGAGCTGGGTGGTGAGATTCTGGAGCTCTGGTCGGTGTTGAGCGGGAACTTGGATGGCGGATAAACCAGGAGCTAGCCTGGTGCCATTTTTTTTTAATATGTCCTGCTACAATCTTCTAAGACAATTAGCAGCTGCTTAAAATATATATGTTCTTACTATATAATTTGATGCTTATGAATATGACTTAAAACAAATACCACGAACTGGGAAATATTTCAAGAGTTCTTTTAAAATGACATCTTTTTAAAAAGAGAAATGGACACTAGAATTAAAAGCGATTGCTGGTGATTTATCATTTACTTTTCCTTTGATATTTTACAAAAAATTAAAGATACACATACACATACACACACACACACACACACACACACACACACACACACACGAAAGAAACAATCCTATCTTCATAAATGAGATCCTCAATTTGAGCCTCAGACCTGCTCTCCGGGAAACACCGAGTAGGAGCAACGTTCTCTTTCATCTCTTCTGCTCTGTCTTGATACTCTTGGTTTACACCATAGATCCTGCAAGTCCACTCACAATGAAATCTTAATGGGTATATATTAAAATCCTACTTGAGTTAAACTACACCCTGTGCATGAGGACGGGAGGCCAAGAGAACTGAAAGCAGAACTATTTCTTGCTTTTACTAGAAACAATAATGGAAAAATCAAGAATAGAGAGAGTGTGTGTGTGTGTGTGTGTGTGTGTGTGTACGCACGTGTGTGTGTGTGTGTGTGTGTGTGTGTCCGTCTGTGAGTGTGTCTGCGTGTGTGTGCTCACATGCACACCTTACCAAATGACTACTAAAGAAGTAGTAAGGCTGAGCATTGTGGTGTGCACCTACAGTCCCTATAAGGTGGATGGAAACAAATGAAAAGCTCAAAACTACCCTTGGTCATATAACAAACAAAAACAAAATAATAAGACCAGGCTATTGAGTAGGCTGTCAGTCATCCATAACCCCAGGAAAACCCCTTTGGTTTGATATATGAAGTTTGTCACATGCAGAAAACAGGGCACAGGGCCCATACTGTTTGCCTCCTTCTTGTCATTATTTAATATAGAAGGGCAATCCCACTGTCAGTTTGTGGCAGTCTTAGTTGTTACTTTGCATGGCTGAGGGATTCTTTTGTTTTATGTAAATAAACTATTGTAAGTTTGCTGGTTCTCAACTGAGTGGTACATGCCCAAATCAGACATCACCAATGACATATTTGCATTGGTATATTGGTATATTGGTGTATTGGTATGGTTTTTGTCAACTTGGCACAATCTAGAACCATTTAAGAAAAGGGAAGCTCAATGAGAAAATGTCTCCATCAGATCTTCCTATAGGCAAGCCTGTGTTGCATTTCTTGATTGACAATTGATGTTCAAGAGCATAGCCTAGGGTATTCATTGCCGCTCATGGTTTCTGCTTCATTTCTTGTCTCCAGATCCTTGACCTAACTTCCCTAAATGATGGACTACAACAATAAGCTGTAGTCCCCAAATTCCTTCAAGTTGTGGTGTTTTCTAGCAGCAATAGAAAGCAAACTTGGACATAAGGTCATGCAAGAGCCTTGCCAACTCATAACCCAAAGCCTCTGAGCTCTAATATGAAGATGAAGGCGCAGGGAAGGAAAGCTTTCTGACATGTGCATCCAGTGTTCAGAAAGGGCCTGCCTGACACAGCAGCCAGGATTCTCTTGATGGACTAGTTTACTTCCAACCTATAAAACCGGTTCTTGCCTTCCAGCCTGGAGTATGACAACTGTTGCACCTTTTGTCGAAAATATTTTCATTTTGCATCCATCTTCTCCCAAATTATTATTATACATTCATTCCATATAGATATGAGTCTCATAGATATATTTTCATCCACATACACGCTAAACACTCCACCAGAAATGTCTTAAAACTAATACATACTTTCAATAAAATAACAGGGCATTCAATTAACATACAAAACGTAGTAGCATTCTATATACCAATAATGAACATACAAAGAAAACCAATCAGGAAACCAGCCTATTCACAATGGCTTCAAGCAGGAAAAACCTAAATGGAGATGAATGACATCTACAGTGGAAATATTTTAAATCACCCAAAAAGATAGGCAGAGAAATAACAGTATTACATGATGTCATCTATAAATTTAGTGAGATGCCAACAAAGTTCCAATTAAATTCTTCACTAAAACAGGAAAGAGAATGCAAAAATTCACATGGAAGCAGAAAAGAACCCATAACCAAAATTTTTATCGAAACAAAGAGTACTGGGGATATCGCAATACCCCACAATCAATTAATATAACCAATTACATTCCACAGCAATAGTGACAAAATTAGCATGGTATTGGTACAAAGGCAGACACATAGACTCATGAGTTAGGATCAAAGGCAGAAACAAACTAAGTAAGCTTAGCCAAGTTTTCATTGTCAAATGTGTAGATTTCGTATAAAACTTACTAAACCCCAGACTTCCAGTATACACACAAACACCTGCACACCCATACATCCACACTCACTCACGGTTTCATGATCACTCTTAAGAGAAAACCCCTCCGGGCAAAAAGAAAGAGTAACTTGACAGCTTTAGTTCCCCTCGGCCCAACAATTCCTCTAGCCAGGACTCTGCTGTCTGCAAAATGTATTACCTCCAGTAATTCTCTTGTGAAGCTGTCCTCTCTGCACCACAGCTAAATCAGGACAAGAGCATATACTCAACCATTCATATCTATTCTGAGATGTGAGAATTAACACATATTATAAGACTACAATCTAGAAAATTTAAAGATAATCACTTTTAGTACATTGCCAGGATAGAAAATCTATAGTATGGATCCCATATTCCTCTGAAGGCCTGATGTTAATGGTCACTTTCGGACTTGAGACAAGGGACTGAGATATATATACCCTTCCCCCAAACAAAAACTTTCCAACCCAGGGCCTGAGCTGTTCTTTCCCCAGAGGCATCTCCCTATATAATCCAGACATTTTTGATCTCTTGCTTTTCTCTCTTCTCTCTCTGTGTGCCCCTTTCTCTCTTTCCCTCTCTGTACCTTACCTGCCCCCTTTTTTCCATGGCAACTTCCCTAGCCTTGGTCCTTGGGGCCAGTGAACTCACTGGAGTGCAGCTTCCCAATAAACCTGCCTTTAATATAATCTAATCTGGTTTAAATTGGCTCATTTTAGTGGCAGAGAAATAACCTATCAGATGGTGGCATCTGGATTTTATAAAGAGGAGCCTCTGGGGGGAAGGGCAGCTGGGTTCCTGGCTAGAAAGTTCAGGGTTAGAGGCAAAGTATGCCAGGTAGGGACTGAGGGATGCTGGGAGAACCTGGAGGCCAGGTCTGCTTTGGTATGTAAAATATGCACCTCAGTTCCTTGTCCACAGGTCCAAAACCCAAACCAAACAGTTGAAAGTATGATCTCCAGAGCAGCAACACTGAGAAGTGATAAAACACAGTGGGAAATCTACAAGTTGTCATCAAAGGTGGGCCCTTAAACCTTAAAGGGGACAAAGGGACCTTTCTGCAGCTCTTTCTCCTTTGTTTCTTTCATCTCTTAGTTGAGTGACTTAGTATACTAACACATGCTTCTGCCACAATAAACACTGCTTTGCCAAATCCAAATATCTGGACTCTCCAAAACTTGGAGTCACATAAACCTTCCTTCTTTATAAATGGATTGTCTTGGGTACTTGTAGTAACATAAAGATGATTTGCAATTATCATAATCTCCCTATCTTACACATGCTCACCCCAGAAAGAGTACAGGAAACAGATTCACTGTGCTCTTACACATCACTTAACTTTATCATTGAAAACCAACCATTGAATCCTGTGGGCTTTTTCAATTTTTTCTGCCTAGTCTCTCACATAAACATGTGCTTCCGTTTTGTTCTCTTCCTCAAGTTTGGTGCTACAATTCTTTTGCTATTGTCTCTAGTTAGATGTTTAGTCATCCAGCATCACCCTCCCCCGCACAGTGGGAAGATAGACTGTTGTTTTAAAGAAGTCAAGTCCATGCCTTGTATGTAAATGCTGACTAAAGTCTCCCTCAGTCATTTTGGGGTCAGTTTTATGCCTTGTTTTATCAAAAGCACCTGAACAGTCACTTTGCATAACATGTATTTTGTGTGTGGCCATAATCTTTAAGATTCAGAAAAAAAACTATTCCCTACAGTAAGTTGTCTACCCTAAAGGCCCTTTCCCATCCCCAGTCAACAGCATACAATAGGCAAGTCATGCTAATATACCCGCAGACCTAAAAGCATGAGATTTGGGATGTGCTACTTTGTGCTACTGGGATTTAAAGGCTTCTTAAGGGAGAAACTATGACTGACACACTTGTTTTCCAAAATACTGATTAAAGTCAGTAGATGCCTTTGAATCACTCTGCTGACAGTAATCAAGATGGTTGATTATTCCTAATTGATCATTAGCACATAGATGAGTCTTAAAGCCAGAGGCACTGCTGAGGATATCCGCATGCATCCAACACGAAGAGAAATAAAGGGGAAGGGGAGAATGGCAATTTGTAAAGCCTGGGCCACGTTTGAAGCAGTCAAAGTGATGTGGATGGATTGTGTCTACTGCTTGGTTAAACAGAGGACAGGAGGCTCAGCTGATACAATCACTCAGCTGTCAAGGAGCTCTCCTATTTTAACAATAATAAAATATTTTCCTAGCCATGGTGGTTCATGCTTGTAATTCCTATACCTAGGAGGCTGAGGTAGGAGGATTGGCATGAGTTTGAAGCTGGTCTGAACTATATAGTGAGTTCTAGGCCATAAAGCTAGAGTGTCAAAATCAAATCAAATCTTAAAATAATAAAATAAACTATTCATTACTGACTATTTTAATCTCTAATTGATAATGCTCAGGTCTGTATAATACCAAGGGTAATGTTTGTCATTATAAACCTTTTTTGAGTTAAGAAATGCATGCCCTCCGTCCACATGACTTGCTGTTACAGCTGCTTGTGTATTAGCCTCTGGGGAAGAGAGTCTCTCCACTATTTCTGCCAGCCTGTTCCTCTTTTTCAAGTAAACCACAAAATCCAAACTTCAAGAAAACTCAGCTTCTTAACAGAAAGCCCCATAACAGTACAGAAAAGTGTTTATTATTAAAAATTAATCCAGGCACAACCACTGACTTCTGTACTGCTTAGCAATCTGGATGTTGACATAAGAGGTCTGAGCTTTATAGTGAATTCTGGGCCAGCCTGGGCTATAGAGAGTGATTGAGACCTTATCTCAATCAGTCAGTCAATCATGAAAATAATCAGTATTTCTTTATGTTATGTCAGACTCACTCAATTTTCTTTCAGATACTCCAAGGAGACTTATGAAGCATATCGATTTAAATAGACCAAAGAATGCTACAGAAGAATTGTTAAACTTCAGAAAGAAAGAAATATCATTGTAAATTACAGGTTTTGCTCTGTACATGGTTTATTATTTTAAAAAGTATTATATATATTCTTCACCTTTAGTTAATCTAAAAATAAAAAAGCACACACAAATATCATGACACATTTTAGTGAATATTCCTTATTTTTGTCTAGGGTTTTTGTTTTGATTTTGGTGTTGCTGTTTGTTTGATTTTGAAGGCTTTGTTTAAACAGAGGTTTATGTAGCACAGGTTAGCCTCAAGCTCACACATAGACAAGTATGGCCTTGAAAATCTCTTCCCTAACCTCCAGCTGCCCACACTGAGATTACAGGTGTGCACACCACACTCGGTTTATCAAATATGGAAAATTCAACCCAGAGTTTCTTGCATGTTAGTCCAGCACTCCAAATAAATAAATAAATAAATAAAATGGAAGAACATTGCCAGCAGCCCACAACTATTTTTAAAAATAAAAATAACTCAGTAATTATCCTCACATACACATAATTGATACTACTTTTAAATGATGCTTCCCTCATTAAGACAATAGAATGTGAACAATGTAGTTCATTTTAAGCAAGCTTCCTCTCTGTGCCACGATGAATTCAAACACGTATAACTGTATAATGTCATCTCGGGGCTCATTATTATTGGAAGTGAGCATGAGAGCTGTCTGTGCAGCAGTTTTACATTTAATTAAGCGGTGTGAATTGTTCTCAACATTGTCATCTAATTATGTCTATGAAAAGCAAGTCATGCCACATGGATGCTTCCTTCATGGCTGAACAATGTGTTTCTTCCTGTTGGAGACAGACATTATTAAAACACCTGCCCCTTAGTCATGGGTTCTGCCCTCTGCTTTGAGGGCTATCCTTAGACAATAGAAAGAATAGGAGTAATGAAAAGCTTCATGTTCCAAATCTAAGAGGATTTCCACAGATGCTAACTGACTGCCTGTGAGCATGTCTGGGCGCGAACTTGAGTGCTACCCTGGAGTCTCATCTATTCTCTTCCCCAGCCTGACACTCTGGACCCCTGTATGAATATATGAAGATAGTAAAGGAGTTTCTGAAGGTTGCATCATCACAATCATACCTACAGCTAAGCACTGTCCATGCCTACAGGAACAATGATGTGCCAGTGGTTTCTGTGGGCATTTTGCTAAAGACACAAGATGATCAATATTGGTTGTTAGCTTGATAGGATCTAGAATCATCTAGGAGGCTCTGAGTAAATCTGTGAGGGAGTTTCTATACATGGTGAGTAAAGCTGGGAAGACCTCCCTAAATATGGAAAGCAACACTCCATGAACAATGTTCCTAGACTTAATGGAAAGGACCAGCATCCATCATTCTCTGCTTCCAGACCATGGATATGTGACAGCTGCTTGTTTCTGCTGCCATACCCTTCCCACCATGATAGACTTTTCCCTCATACATGAGCCAGAGCAAGACCTCAGGTATTTTGTTATAGCAATAAAAGCAAATAACTAAAAGAATACAGGACCAAAGACTACAGAGGCAACCTTCAGTTGTTAGACTATGTCTGCTTTGATTATACCAAAAAAGTTAAATGAAATTTATTCCAGTACAATATTTCAAAATAATATTCCTTCCTCTTATTTTTTAACAAAAATATTATTATTATTTATGTTTATGTATGAGGAGGTCAGAGGGACATCAAATTTTTGAAGTAGTATTTGTAGATGGTTGGGCACTGTGGATGTGGGTGCTACAATCAAACTCAGGTCCTCTTTGAGAACAAACTATGCTCTTAACCACTGAGCTGTTTCTCCTGCCACTTCATCTCCTCTGTATATTCCATAGTAGTCACTTAGGTGTCTTTTATATGATACTTGATGCAAATTATGAATACTCTTTCAATGTCCTTGATATCTATTTTTAGTATAACAAACAAACTGACAAGAAGAAAATTTGAAATTATATTGGCAAACAGTGTTAAAGCATCTGTACATAGTCTTTACGTTCACAGACCCACAGACTGGAAAGTGCTTGCTCTAAGTTCCTGCCTAGTAAACATCACTGACTTGGTTTCATCTAACATTACTACATATGACTAAATACCGTGCCAGTGACACAAACTTGTGGGCACTTTGCGTATGTGCCTTTTTTTTTTTTTTTTTTTTTGAAGAGAATTGGCTGAAAATATTCTATTAAAGGACACAGCTGCTTTCTGTTTCAGTGAAGAATAATGTTGGCCCATCTGCCAAGGTTGGCATGGGTCCCCATATTTTTTAGGACAGCACAGTTTTGTGAACCTCATAAATACCACCAAACCCCCAGAGAAATCAGCATAATCAGATCATTTCTGTTCTGAACTACAAAGACTAGGTGGTCCTCACTTCATCTTTTAAAAGTGGCAAGGAAAGCTGGTTTATGGTGAAAACCAATGTGAAATCTGATGAAGATGAGAAGCAGATGAACAAACCAATGAGTAAATACATGGAAGGAAGGAAGGAAGGAAGGAAGGAAGGAAGGAAGGAAGGAAGGACGGAAGGGCGGGAGGGATAGGGAAAAAGAAAGGAAGGAAGGAAGGAAGGAAGGGAGGGAGGGAGGGAGGGAGGGAGGAAGAGATAGGGAAAAAGAAAGGAAGGAAGAAAGGAAGGGAGGGAGGGAGGAAGGGAGAAAGAAAGAAAGGGGAGGGGGAAGGGAGAAGGGAAGGAGGAAGAAAAAAGAAAGGAAGAGAGGGAGGAAAGAAGGGAGGAAGAAGGGAGGGAGTAAGGAAAAAGAAAAGGAGGGAGGAAGGAACCGGCAAACATTTAGGTTTGGAAACCATTCTGCATGATGCTCAGAACTACTGACCCTAGAGCCAGGAAATGTCATAGAATTTCAGATAGCAAGGGGCATCTAGAGTGTCTGGGAAACTGACTAGCCTCGAGTTGTTTATTCATGGTAGAGTTTCCCTGCCCTCTGGTCTTTGCTTGTTTCTTTATCTTTATGAAACACAGCAGATCACATGACTAGTTCTCATGCTTCATCTGATCAAATCTCTGACAGGCCAAATCTTCTAAAGAACCAAACATCCTTCTTCTCAGTCTTAAAGACAGATGATGATTCTGTTTGTATTTTGCAAGGCTTATTGAAGGCTGAATTGACAGGAACCTACTGCTTATAGTAGACTCTATTATTAATAAAACGGTATTCCAGTGAGGATGAAAACAGTACTTCATAGATATTTTCTGATAGTTATTATGCTTTGCTTATGCTCATATTAAGTAATAAATGCATTGTTTAGAGACAATCAAGATCAATTAGAAGAATATCAAGATCCAGGGAGCTTTTGGTACTAGCAGAGGACCCAAGTTCAGTTCCCTATTCCCACATCCAGCTCCTTCTTCATAGGCCAGAGCCTATGTGAGCAAAACACACACACATGCACACATCCTCACCCCTCCAAATATCCACACATATACATAACTGAAAATAAAACATAAAAATGAATGTCTGGCATAGGGAAAGGATATTTAACACATTCAAGATATACCTTTCTGCTCAAACACTTAACTAAAATTGTTATCCTTATGACACTGATTTTTCTGAGTAATTGTAAGTCCTTCTAAACCTGTAAAGTGTTCATTGCTCACTTCTAATTGCCTCCTTCTCACTCTCACTCTTGGTAATCCTAACTTAACCAGATTCTACTTGCCTGATTCCCAAAAGAATGGAACTGACATAGTTCTGTGGCTCCACACAATGGCCTATGGACCATTGTTCAGAAGACTCCTATAGAGTGAAACCAGAAAGAGAAAGAAATACAGAGACATAGACTGATAGAGAGATGCTGGAGCCTTGGAGCTTCACTGAGAACCCAGCAAAGAAAGCCATACAACTGGGATTCAAAGGAGCAGGGGTTTAAACCTAGGAAGTAGTTGGGCTTGAAAATCAGGTTGCTTGTCTAACAGTGATCTGGTCTTCCATTTGCCACAGGGACCTAGGAACAGAAGCAGAACCGCTTTTCCTAGCCCATGAAGTCCCAAGGTCATCAATAACACATGGCTAACAGTACATTGAAGAGGCACAGGGCTGGGGTAGAGTGGCTACCTAATATGTGCAAGGTCCTGGATTTAATTCCCATCAATCTCCTAACAATGTGCAACCACTGTGATACACAGCTCATATTTAATATTTTAAATGTGGTAATACATATGCACACACATATACGTTAGTTCATTTTTTGAGTTTTTAAAAGCATCACTGAATTTATAATGATCTAATATTTAATAATTTTATTGAAATTCAGGTAAAATATATGTTTGAGTACACACACATACATGCATGCATATACATGCCTTAGACATGGTGAATATGAAGTAATTTCCACATACTAGGAACTAAAATTTACCTCCAATTTCAATCCTATCATATTCTTCTTCTTATTGTCTTAAGCCTCACAATAACAAAACTTAATGCATATAAATTAAAACTAAATGACAACAATTAAAATATTTTATTGACTATTTAATGGAATAACTGAAACACTGACTTTCAAAATCTCAAATAATCCACAGTTATGCATACAGTCACTGCTACTGTGAATATATGAAGTCTTTTCTTCATAATATAAGTAGCTACATCTGCATGTAAGGCTTTGTAGTTTCATAGAACAAATGGCCCTCTGCTGACAAGACTACATTTTTAATTAAATAAAGTTTTCTTAAAAGACATAGAGGCCAAAATGAACTGTTTTATACATAATGAAGAACACAGATTTTTAAAATATCTGCATGCATTATAATTTCTCCTTGAAATTCAACACGAATAACTCTTTTTCCAGGTCCTAGATTAAAATATGAAAAACAGTTTCTGATGTGAACTATCCAGTGTTCCGTGGCTCTGAGCATGGCCCATTCATCTATCCAGGTTATTTCTAGAAAGAAACACCAAAACCACAAAACATTATCCAGTCTGAAAATGTCTGAGACACACAAGAGGGATGTTTATTGATAATGTGTTGGTAATATATCAAACACTGTGTTTGTAATCTCTCCTTGATGTAGGCCTCAGCCTGTCATCAGAGAAGCTTTGGATCACCTGTTTCATAGATAAGAAGAGTCAAATCCAGATAAAGTTACCAACATTAGAACTGGGGATGACCCAAACTGAGTACACAGTCAGTTTTCCTTCAAGAACCCAAAAGACAGGGAAAGTCATAAGTAGGTGCAAGATCATGCTGGGCTCACTCCAGAGGCAAGTGCTATAAACTAGTCAAACTGAATAGTGTCTTCTTCATACACACTGCCTTCTATTCCAAGATGTAGGCTTCTTTAATGCCACCAAACTTTTTGCTTAGTATAAAGTCCTACCATTTGACATCCAAGTCTGAATTTGTTTTCTCAAATTCCATCATTACAGTCTTACAATTATTTAACCTAAGGCCACAGATATTTGGAATCGTAAATCCAAACACTGTAACAACAGGAACTCTATGTCTATCATAGCCTTACACACACATACACACACTCACTCTCTCTCTCTCTCTCTCTCACACACACACACACACACACACACACAAATGCGTGCATGGGTACACATGCAAACCACACTGTCTTGTTTGCTCAACTCCTCAGTGTATCCACAAAGCAAAATAGGTTCACCTCAGATAAATCAGGTGTGACAGCACATGCCTATAATTCTAGCTGTTCTGGAGGCTGAGGCAGAAGGATTACAGGTTCTCCTCACCATATTGATTTATTAGATTTATTCTTGCCAAGTTTTCAATGTAGCTAACTGGACAGCAATGACCAGGGTTGGGCAGAGAATACATATTCCATAGTAGGTGCTCAACATCCATTCATGTTTCAGTAAACATTTGAAAATGAAAACACAAGTCACCCTAGTATTGTTTCTTTACCCAAGACAAGCTCTTATTATACAAACTGAAATTTATTTCTCTAAAATATTATTTCTAGGTCAAAAACCATTGGATTTTATTCACCATCTGTTTTAGCCACCTTTCTTGTTGCTGTGGTAAAATTCTCTGACAAAAAGAACTTATGGAAGGGTTTATTCAGGTTTACAGTTCCAGGATCCAGTGTGTCACAGCAGGGAAGGCACAACAGCGAAATATTGAGACAGTTGGCCAGAATGCATCTGTAGTCAGGAAGCAGAGAAATCAGGGTTGGCTCAACCTGAGTCATTCCAGAACTCTAAACCCTGGGTCTAATTATCTTGTAACTAATCTAGACTATCCCTTAGACATTCAGAGGCTCAACTCCTATCTAGATCCTATCAAGTTGATAATTAGCATTACCCAATCACACCATCCTTTCAAACTTATTTTCTGCTAGTATGTATATTTTCTATATTTCTTATTGTCAGGGAAACAGGCTACCTGTCAGAAATAAGGGGCCCAGGATTTGTTTGAGGGGATGCAGTCCACTATGGTGGGAAAGTACCTCAGTGGGAGGAGCAGCCTGAGGCTGTGGCAGACCAATGTGATAAGGTAGGTTCTACTGTATCTGTGGTCAGGAAGTAAGAGAGGCCTTGGGCCAGTTCTAAGGATGGCATAGAATAACCTAAAGGCCTGCTTCCCCACAGGCAATGTCCTGCAGGCAGAACCTACCTCCTCAAGGTTCCACAAGCTAGCTACATAGTCACACACTCAGAAGACCTAGGACTGAAGGACATGAGCCTGTAGCTGACTTTTCACTTCCAAACCCTGGAAGTCAGAAGGTGACTTCATCTGTCGTTTATATTCATGAAATCAGATGCTTTGGCTTCTCAAGTGTTGTTCATTATTGTGCAAACAACATAAAATCAATTATGCAAAACTCACTCCCTAATTCAATTGTTTCATTACTAAATCAGGCTGGCTTAATTTTCCTCTTCTCAAAATAGCCGCATAAATCAGTATACCCTTATTATAATTACACATTTGCCTCATAATGAAAGCAGAAGTTGTAAAAGAGAAAAAAATTAAATATCACATCACTAAGGTATTTTGAATGTGAAATGAATTAGTTTACTGAGTCACTGACATGCAAAACTGGGAATATTTCCCCTGTAAACTGTTCTCATTGTAGCATTGGGTTTTAATTTGAATTTAGAATAGGCTAATTAAGATGATATAATTACTATTAATCTCACAAATATTGTCATTTTTAGCTAGTTGAAAATTAAAATAAATTAGATTGGTCTTCAAGAGGTTTTGCTACAAAAATTTAGATTTATCCAGGCAAAGGTTAATATTCCATTGCACAAAATACTGATGTTTCAGGAGAGAGTAAATCAATACAACACACACAACCGACATAGTATTGTTACAGTAACATTTTAAAACTCACATATGAGTGTCTGTGTGTGGAAGCATGGGGCTCTGTGTCATTTGTGTGCTAATGTTAAAGGACTCATTTTCTTAGAAGACAAAGAGGAAGAGAGCGCTCCTTTTGAGTCCTCAGTGCTTCTGAAGGCTACCCAGACATTATGTGGGTGCAGCAATTATACAGATATATGTAAATATATTTGAATGTTAGGAGTTGGATTTTATAATAAGGCCATACTAATTTATGTGGCTATTTTGTGAAGAAAAAAATATGTTACATTTATGATGTGCTTGTTAAATAAATATTTAAACTCACAAGTAGTATTTATAAGAGATAGATACATGATCTATATAATCCCACATTTTGATGAGTGTTGTTATAATCAGACTGAAATCATTTTAGATTTAACACTTTCTTTTCTATGTTTTTAATTAGAACATCAATCTGTTTTATATTAGCTTCATAGGAAAATGGAAAACTTTAGGAAGATTAATTATTATTTAACCTATTTGATTCTTTGAGAAGATTCAGATTTTCCTCCCCTGTCTTTAAAATAGTTAAATATTTTACATATATTTAAATATAGTATCTAATAGTAAAAGTAGAATATTAGTACTTTCAAAAATTTTTATAATAAAAAATTTAATGATAAAAGTTAGTAAGAAGTAGTTTTACATATAAATCATCATTTTTGCACAAAATATCACCCATGTGAGTTTATTGACCCTTTGTTTACTTGATGCTCAATTAAACACTAACCATAGAGAATCACTAAGTCAAATATTCCTTATAGACACATCTTACTTTTGAATCTCTTCATGTGTCAAATCAGTAAAAGCAGTAGCATATGGTTTGAAAGTCCACATCCCAAACTCTAAACCACATGTAAGTATCAAACAAAATAACTAAAAAAAGAGTGGTCCTAAGCACTCAAATGAAAAGAAACACAGAAACTCAGAATGGTCAAATGACTCTTCTCCATACATAGAAGAACCCAAATCATCTCACAGAATGGTTTACTTGAGCTGGTTGATGGCTCCATGTGAGTTGCCACACTAGAATCCAGACCTGAATCTGTATCTATGATCCCAGTATTCCAATGGTGAGATGAGAGGCAGAGCCTGGGGAATCTACCAGAAACAGGGATTGCTGGAGTGGCACACAAGCAGGCTCCTTTACAAACAAGGGTGAGGCAAGGGCTAACTCCTAAGATTGACTTCTGGTGTCGATACATGTAGTAATATGTATTCCTTGGTACACAAGCACACACACACACACACACACACACACACAGAGAGAGAGAGAGAGAGAGAGAGAGAGAGAGAGAGAGAGAGAGAGAATGGAAGAATTTACTTTTTAAATTTAGCTCAAAAGAAAACCTTATTAAACTTCTTTATTGTTCTCGCTGTTGAGATTACATTATTTTTCCATTAAGTGTTGAAATTAGGAAATATAGAACTTGGTTTACTATATTTCATAAGCAAATGATTGTTTTTTATGTGTATATATATACATAATTGCATATATCTACCTGTGCACATATTTACATATTATTTTTAATACAATTTTCTTGTCTTCTCAAGATACCATGGTATCAAGAAGCAAGCTCATTAAACTTGCTGGAATTTATCATAAGAGAATTTTAAATTTATTTAGATACCAGTTTAGAAAAAGATAATGCTACCTTTGATGGCCTGGTAAATACACTTCTTGTAGGTTATTATTCAGTAAGTTTATCACCACCCTGATGTATTTTCTGAATCATTTGTTAATAGAGACAAAAATATCCTGGCAACAAAAGGAAAATTCCTGACCATAGCATATATAATATATACAACATGCTGAAAAATGTAATGAACATAAAAATAAAGGGTCAACCGCCACCTCCCAGCTGTGGGTAGAGACACTTTATTGGCGGTGTTTTTATATCAGTCAGGGGCAGAACAACTGGCCATTCTTTGTTCATTCTAGCTTGATGGCTGGCTTGTTGACCAAAGCTATTTTATGCTTAAGACATATTAAAATAATTAACAGTCCAGATGAATAGAAAAAATATGCTTTGAAATTAAAAACATTTGTTTATTGAAGACATTATTATTTAGAATAGATGAAACTTGCAATCTCAGCACTTGAGAGCCTAGTAAAGAGAGAATGGGAAGTTCAAAGCCAACCTGTACTATAGAAGGAAGTACACAGCATTAGAAACAAGGAAGACTGAAGTGAAAATGAAGGGGAGTGGGAAGAAGAGCAAGGGAAGAGGGAAGAAATGTAGCAAGGTAGAGAAAAGAAACTGTGATGGTTTGTATATACTCGGCCCAGGTAGTGGCACTATTAGGAGGTATGACCTTGTTGGAGTAGGTGTGTCACTGTATGTGGGCTTTAATGCCCTTATCCTAGCTGCCTGGAAGTCAGTATTCTGCTAGCAGCCTTCAGGTAAAGATAGAGAACTCTCAGCTCCTGCACCATGCCTGCCAGGATGCTGCCAAGTTCCCACCTTAATAATAATGGACTGAATCTCTGAACCTGTAAGCCAGCCCCAATGAAATGTTGTCCTTATAAGAGTTGCCTTGGTCATGGTGTCTGTTCACAGCAGTAAAATCCTAACTAAGACAGAAACTAAGATGCAAAAGGGGGGCAGATATAAGGAGGCCTTTGGTGACCAACTGAAGTGACAGGATCTGAACCAAAGGATGCACAAGAGACTCTGGTAGGATACCTCGTGTCTTCGAGGTCTGGAATTTGACTAGTTACCTGGTGGCATGCACAAGATCACAGGCAGAGGAGCCAGGGAAGGACAGCAAGACCCCTGCTGCTGATGATACACTTTATAATTGCAGGCTGTCTATGAACTATCTTTTAAAAGTCATCTTAGATTTTGGCAGGCTTCCTTCACCAGTATTGACTGTCTCTAACACATCTCTTCATGAAATAAAACAAAAACACATCACAGAGTGGGAGCAAATCAACAAGGAAAGAAAACCAGGTTAAATTATCATAATTGAATATCTATATGATTTTAGAATGATTAAAATATTTTTTATCTCCAAAGAGTTTATGTTGTTTCAGGAAAGGTCAAGTTGACTACAAGAAGATGAAAATTAGTTATATTCAAAGTGTGCTTTATCTCCCTCATTTCTTAGCTTCTAATATCATTACATTGTGAATCGTTACTTTGTGCATACAGTTTTCAATAAACTGTAAGAATTATAAATATTTACCTGTCAAATCTCAAAGTATAGAAGAATTTCTAAAATATAAATATCTCATATCCTACAATATTTCAAATGCCTAGAAGCGTTTCTACTAAAAATGCAGAAGAGTAAATGTGTTTATTTTTTCCCAAAACCTGATTTAAAGGTTTTTGGATAAAGAATGGTTTCTAGTTAGCATGTCAGTGGCCTCCAGTTGAAACAAATCGGTTCATAGCAACTTTCATGCTGAAAGTCTCTGGAATGCCTAATTTATAGATAGAGGATAGAGACAGGCTCTTCAGGCTGGTCATCATAGTCTTTATGGAATCCGCTGAGTTATGAATATTCCCTTTGGCCATACTGGATTCTCATACTGCTACATCAGGTTACAGGAAAAAAAAATTGTCCTGTATGCCATTGATCTACAGGTCAGGAGAAGAAAAATAACCTGCTTCTGTCTCATCTCTAAACTATCATCTTTTTTTTTTTTTTTACTTCGGTTTCATAGAGCTAGAAGAGAGTCCCAGAAACTATTATGGGGTTAGAAAGTGAGAGTTGAGGTGAAGAGGATTGGACCAGAAATAATTTATTTGGAAACATGTAAAGTCTATAGTTCCATTTGACGATGGGACACAGAGGTTTTGTTGCATAGTTTTTGTTACAGGGAAGTGACGTTCAGGTGACACATTCCCTAGGACCCTGTGCTTCTGGAGTGGCACCAACTTGATTTTTAAATCCCTTTACCCGCGATGATTCTAAGCTGGCAGTTTAGAACCTGAGCCTTGCTTTTCTCACAATAAAGATACTTTTCCACTGAGAGCACTTGGCTCTGTGTCTGCTGCAGCTCACTGCTCTATAAATGACTCTCGCTCGATCCTTAGAAGAGGTAGGGGGCTGGGGAAACCAGGTCAGAATCAAGCAATAATTCAATAGCTGAGGTTGCAAGACGTTTTTGAATATGAAAAGGTTGCCTCTGATTATGACTTCAGGGCTGATCACTCTTGGATCTATTTACCATTCTTTGCTGAAAGTTTTTTTGTTTCTAGTTGTCACTGTGTCTGGGTACACATTTGTACAGTACGGTTAGAGACCAGAGGAGAACATCAGATGGATCACCCTGGAGCTGGAAGTACAGGTTGTAGTTAGCCATCCCACCTGGGTACTGGGAATCAAGTCCTCTGAAGGGGCAATATTTGCTCCTAATTTCTGAGCCATCTCTCCAGACCTTGACTTCATTACTTTTTTGTTTGTTTGTGTTTGAACAATTCTTTTCTGTTTCAAACATAAAACTACCAATTTATAGAAAAAATATTCATCCTGGTTTATAATGAATACACATTGTAAAATGAATTAGACTAGATTAAAAAACAAATACAATAAGTTCAAAATAAAACTGAACTTAAGAAAATGCACAGAGAGCAGCTTCCTATGTGACTGGCACTGCTATATGTGTCAGTGGTATGACATCAGAAGGGAGGGGCTAAAGCAGAGAGCAGGAAGTAGAGTTTTCTCTCTAACCCACACTGTGAAGCAAAGTAAAGAAATTCTAATGGTTATGCAAAGTCAAAGCAGGGACCTTCCTATGGCATTACAAACCCCTTCAGCTTCTTCAGTCCTGCCCCTAACCTCTCCATTGGGTCCCCATGCTCAGTTCAATGGTTTGGCTGGGAGCATTCTCATGTGTGTTGGTCAAACGCTGGCAGAGCCTCTCAGGGAACAGCTAAGCCTGTCAGCAAGCACTTCTTGGCTTCAGCAATGGTGTTTGGGTTTGGTGTCTGGAGATGGGATGGATCCCTAGTGGGGCAGTCTCTGGATGGCCTTTCCTTCAGTCACTTTGTCCCTGTGTTTCCTTTAGGCAGGAACCAGACCCCCCAGACTCCTAGGGACTAAATCACCAACCAAAGAATACACATGGAGGGACCCAGGGCCCCAGCTGCATCTGTAGCAGAGGATAGCCTTATCTGACATCAGTGGGAGGAGAGGCCTTTGGTCCTGAGATGACTCGCTGCCCCAGTGTAGGGAAATGCTAGGGCGGTGAGGAGGGAGTGGATGGGTGGGTGCAGGAGCACTCTCATAGAAGTAGGGGAGGGTGGGGGGGGGGATTGGATAGGGGGTTTGCAGATGAGAAACTAGGAAAGGGATTACATTTGAAATGTAAATAAATAAAACAACCAATTAAAAAATACAACAACAACAACAAAAAAGTAAGGACCTTTCCTCACACCATATGTTCCCTCGTCTCTCAAGGACTTCATCCCTAACAAACTTCACATGACAAGTAGAAGCAAACTTGTGCATACAGATAAAGTAAGCTCTTTTCTGCTAGTGCATCTATGTTTCTTCAAACAAAGAACAAGAATTCTTCTGCAGAAAGGCCTTATTTATTCCATTCTAGTATGGTCTTCAGAATTCTATAAAAACACAACCAGTATTCTTTAACCCAGTTATAAGAATCACCCTTATTTCATTCAAAATGTCAATTTCTAGCACACTGCACAAGACCAAACTTTTAAATTTCAGCATTGAACCAACAACTAGGTCATATTTTCTTATTGCCCTCCATGTGTGACTCCTGGAGGATGTGTAGTAGCCACTGGGGATGTTGTCCTAATACCTGCAATTTTCAGGCAGCCATCTTTGCTTGGTCACATGCCTTCTGTAGGGCAGAATTTGACCCCAGGCATCATAGACTTTCCTCAACCTTGTTCGTATGCAAATAATTCAGTCTATTGGGTATCTCAGATATTCAAGAAAATGCAGATATTGCACTGACTGTCCATCTTATTCAGCCTTATTATCTGACTACTCTTTAAATAAAGGCTTTTCTCTAGTGGATTATCCTCGGGGACACCTCATAAACAGCCTGTCTTCTGTTTCTTCATTTGTCCAAACAAACATAAATCTATTTTGGAATTCAAAGTTAGGTAAATATATCATAAAATATTTGGCGACTATGAATTAAAAAAAATGAGATGGCATGATGGGACAGAGGTAGGAGTTAGGATTCCTCTGTGAACATGACCGCTCAAATGAAACAAACCATATGTAAGAAAGAGCCAGGAAACACCATTTCAAGGAGCCTATGTCCCACCCTCTGTTAATACTCACTATAACACTGCAGCCTGGCAGAGACATATTAAAAACTTTGCTCTCCAGTTTTGGCAACAACTATAAACACATTTGTGTTTCTGCTTATCTATGTATAATGCCATTTTCTATTTGTGCGAATGAGTGATTACACAATCTTTGTGTGTGTGTGTGCATGTGCGTGTGTATGTCTGTGTGTAACTACACAAAACTACATACCAATTAGAATGACCAAAATTTCCAATGCTGACATTTCCCAGTGTTGTCTAGAGTAATGAATAAAGTGTAAATGCCCTGTAATAAGAGCGTGTGAGTGGAAAATACTACCTTCTTATGAATTTTAGACAATAGCTTTAGCACTGAATAGTATCTTGACTCCTGAAATGGTTTTCATAGTCATTTGCTGTTTGGCAGAGATGTGGTAAATGGAAGAGCACAGAGTCTACATTGCCTGTGTGTATGAAGGCAATCCAAGCACAAGTTCTCATGCAAATCAGAAAGCCTATTACTGAAACATCTCCCCACCTTTAGTTCTTATTTTGTAGGTTATATATGCATTTTTATGGTGATAGTTTTTATAAAAATATTTTCAGTCATGTAATTTGGTTTAAGACAATACCTAAAAATCAGCATTTTCCGTTAGTTCAGAATTGGGTAGACCTTTCAAGGTTGTCATCAGCAATGTCTCCTCAGCCATGTTTCCCTGCCATGTGGCCAGGCTATCATAAGAATCAGTCAATGTGTTGCTCATGAAACCATACACATAATATATACTTTATGAGTCTATACAGTTAATATGTTATTTTGTTTCCAAAGAGAGTTTTATTTTATATTTTGCATTTCTTATAACACCCTTATACTACAGCATAGTCTTTTAACTAAGTAAGTTTTCTGTCCACACAAATAATCATTTTGTTTGATAAGTAGGATATTCACCAATTAGTGAATTTTACATAAGTAAAACAAAAGAATATTAAAAAAAAAAAAGCTTTAATAAGATAGTATTTTAGGTATCCCAGTGTGGTATCTTCCTTTATCTCTACCACATGCAAACCATTCCATGGATGCCTTACTGTTTGCCTTTCTCTTCACTGGTTCTCTGAAGAACCAGTTTCTTCCACTGTGTATTGGTTACCTCCGTGACTTTCTTTACAGGCGTGCCACATGCACGGCATAATACGTTGTTACACCTTTAATGCTTTTCCTCTTCATCCCTATGGAACCATATCAACTATTAATCTGATTAAAGTTTGCTGTTCTCATCCTTCATGGCTGTTCTTTAAAACCCCACGCCATAATTTAAGTAAGTCTTATACATCCTATTTTGGCACATCTTTGTTTTGTCCATGTTATTTTTTCAGTTATAAATTATAAGTTTGCTAACTTATAGAGATGAAATATCAGGACAAGAACCCATCAGATTCATAGATAGAGAAGTTAAATTACTAGCACACCTTGTTTGAGGATGTTGCAGAGGTCTGGCATTGGAACAAATGTGTTCTGTAATGGGACAGTTAATTCATACGTAACCGGTACATCCTGTCACATGATATTATTGCTAATCCACAACTTCTACTCTTAAAAAAAAATAAACATGTAAAATAGTTCCTTGTTAATTTTTTAATGACTATCCCCAGTGGTCTCTTTGCCTTTTGAATACTATAAAAGTTTTAAAGTTTCTCTACATCAAGCATAGTAAGATTTTAAATTCTATAAATATTCTAGTTAGTGTCTTGTCTTACCGTATTGTCTTTAACTCCTCCCTCCTTTTGGCTTACATCACAGCTTCTTTCCTGAAGTTTTACCCTCACTAGACGTTTTCCTCTCTCCACTTCTACTCCTACCACACTTTCTCCCACTGCAATGTCTCTCCTGGGAACACTCTAGGCTATTTTTCCCTGTTCAGTTTTCACACTATGCCATTATCCACAGGCAATGCAGCACCATCAACTTCCAAGTGATACACACACTTTTAACCTCTTCCACCTAACTGAGCTCAAGGCTCCTAAATCCAACTACTTCTACCACATTTCCAATTGATTATGAGACAGAAGCCACCTATCTATAATGCCCCATAGAATATTTTGGTTTTCACTCTTATACATGCATCTCGGTCCCTATTATCTTTACAATTGGATCCACAATACCCCAGGTGTCTCCAGGCAGAGCTGGAGCAGGTGCTTTGGTCATCTCCTCTCTGACTCTGTGCATCCAGTATTTATGCAAAGCCCATTCTTTTCATCGTCTCTGGGTTTCTTCAATATTCTCCCTTCATTCCAGTCTCATTGCTTGCTCCTTCTTAGAGAAGACTAATCTTTTCATGCTTGGATCAAGGAAACAGGATTCTCCTCACTCAGCTCTCAGATGTTCCTGGGGTCTCATCAAACTACTCTGGGTACCACTGTGGAAGCACCTTCTCCTGCTTTACAAGAAGCAGCACCCGGAGAAGCTGATGATATCAAGCTGTACTCTTAAAATTCCATATCGTGCTTGCAGTCTCCTGTTAAGTGAGAATGAACAGAAGAAATGTGAATTTTATCTGTGTCTACACCTTCTTTCTGTCTTACCATCTAAAAACACAAATCCATCTCTGAGATATATTCACACTAATGGTTCTCCCATAATTAGAATACAAGATCCAGGGCTTGAAAAATACTCAATGGGTGAAGATACCTGCTTCTGAGACTGACAATCTGAGTTCAATCTTAGGGACCAAAATTATGGAAAAAAAGCCGAGTCCTGCAAATTGTTGTCCGACTTCCATAGGGGTACTATGACATAAGTCAGTCTCTCTGTCTCTGTCTCTGTCTCTGTGTCTCTGTCTCCCCTGTCTCTCCTGTCTCTCTCACACACAATAATTAAATATACTAAAATATAAAAATAATTATATAAAAATGTAAAAATATAAAATTATAAAATAATGTAAATTTCTAAATTTGCTCACTACCTAAGATTCTTCATGTATAAAACATTGCAATATTTATAAGATAATAAAATATTCTGGATAAATAAAAATAAAGAGGTATACGAAGGAAAGATGTTTGGTTTTGAAATGAACTAGATACTTTTTCTTAGAGTAAGTAACACAATCATATATAACAACTCATTGTTATAAACAAATGGTTAATACTAAACATAAACATACCATATTCTGTCAGGAGCTTTTGTATGTTAGAAATAAAACACACTTTAAAAATCAAATCACCATTACAATCATATCGATTACCTGCATAAAGAAAATTGCTAAGCATGTATAAAGATCTGAGCAAAGAATGCTTAACTATAAGTTAACACAGTCTGATTATTGAATTAAAAAGTCCAATTAAGATGAAAGTGTTAAATACATTCTCCATGATACTACATATGTAGTTTAAAATGAGGCAAAAATGTTATCTTTAAATATTTACATATGGAAAGAGACTACAAAAGTAACAATGGGAAAAGGTTTCCTTCTTGTACCTTATAAACTTTCCAAATTTTTCCAATATTTACTCTTTGATAACTATTATAGTAAGTTCTAGGTTATAAAAATATTAAAAGAACATTTGAAAACAAATAAATAATGACTAGAACTCTAGATCAAAAGCAATTTGCTTTTTGCATAGAGACAACTATAAGATATTCTTGAAGGAGTGTGTTTGTGTGTGTGCATGTGTGCTTCTGTGTATATGTGTGCTTTTGAGTGTGCATGTACGTAAGTGTATGTGAGAGAGAATGGAGGCCAGAGGTTGACCTCAGATGTCTTCCTCCACAGCTCCACCTTATTTATTGAGGAAGATTGTTCTCTCAAGGCCAGGACCCCAGACTTGGCTAGTCTAATTAGCAAGTTGGCTACTCCTAAGGTGCTTCCTGGATCCTCTGTTTTTATGTCTTACAAACTGGGATTATGGATTGACCAGCTTGCCTTCTCAATATTTACACCAGTTCCACCAATTCAAGAACAATCAATGGAGAACTAAACAGAGTATGTTTTCAGGGGCACTTGGGTCTGTATGTTCATTGCAGCAATATGGATCATATAAAAAGCTGAAAAGCATACATGAAAGAAGTTAATGGATACATATAAGCACATTCATATTCTGCATGACAGAAGCTAGCTGGGGAAGAACCTGCTGTGCCTGCCCTCTGTTTTGGTCACTTATATATCTTCATGTTACTGTTTTCTCAGTAAACAGAGTTGGTGTGCAACTAGATATTTTAAGTGAAGAGAGGCAGAGCTGGTGATGAACATCAGATTTGACTTAGAGTGTACTCCATCTTGTCTTCCCTGTGACCCAGTCTGTTGGCTACTTGAAAAAGGTCCAAAGTGTAACCCTTTGTCAGAATGGCAAAAACACAAATGGAACATCTAGGCTTCTAAATCAACTCAGGAACAGGTGATTCATGGGTAACTGGACTTTCTGTGACTATAAAAAGAAATTATTTTGTTCCTTTCAGCTACAGAAATGTGGAGGCTATGGTGGTTTGTGTTATTTCCCACAAACCTAGAAAAATAGCTATCATCTTGGTGAATAATGTAAATATACACATACTGACATTGAAGAGTATTTACAATATTCTAGTAGATGATAAAAATGTAAGGTTCAGGGCAGTGTGTTTAATTCACCTCTATTCAAAGATATACAAGTACATGCACATATGCATTAATTTCATGAATATCCAGACAGACAGACAGAGAGACAGATAGATAGACATAAAAATTAAACTATGACAATTCAAAAGCAATTGTATTAAACAATTTTAATTTATATTAATCAGTGCAAAAATAGACATTTACAAGGATATACTTGTTTTTTTAATTAAATCATGTTTTAAACTACTTTCCTAATATTCTTTTCATTTAATTTTTATAATATTTATTATATTTATTGTATATTATAATTTCTTATAACATTTATTATAAATATATTCCTAATATTTTTATTTCATTTAAGTTAGGCAATTTTCAGACTATATTGAAAAATAAAGTTACAATTCAATTATATTTGAAATAATGGTGTCAACCAAACCAGTGAGGTTATAAATGATTCATGAATATTTTGATATCATCATCAGAACCTAGGATCTAGGGCTTAATAAAGCTAGGAAGCTTCTCTGAGTTAGCTGAGCAAGGCACATATCTATGAGTGTACGATAATATCATCAGGAGTCTTTTTATTGCTATGACTCTCCAGTAGAACAGTAGTGTTTGTTTCCTTTTAGGTCACTGGCCTATCTAGTTTCAGGTTCTTGGCCACTAAAGTACCATTGGGTATGGGTTGCATTTCATGGAATGTGCCTTATGTCAGACCAGATATTGATGTGTTACTCTCACATGATTTGCACCACTATTGCATCAGCACTGAAACTGAAAAGGTTCTTTATGGTAAATGACTCCATCATTTGGACAAAGTGGAAGGCTACAGAATGGGGGAAGATGTAGTTTACCAACTACCCATCCAATAGAAGACTGATAGCCAAAAATATATAATGAACTCAAAAACTGGACACCAAAACCCTCAAATAACCCAATTTTAAAAATTGAGTACAGATCTAAAAAGGGAATTCTTAAAATAGGAAACTCACATGACTATGGAAGCATTTAAAGAAATGTTTAACATCTTTAAACATCGAGGAAATGCAAATCCAAACTACTTTGAGATTTTTATCTTACACCAATCAGGATGTCCAAAATCTATAATACAAAAGATAGCTCATTCTGTGGAGGATCTAGAACAAGAAGAACACTCTTCCATTGTTGATGAAAGTGCAAACTTGTACAGTCACTACGGAAATCAATGTAATGGTTCACCAGAAATACGGGAATTGATCTACCGCAAGATCCAGTTTTAGCACTCTTGGAAATGTATCCAAAAGCAGCCTTCGCCTACTCCAAAGAGCCTTTACTCACCCATGCTCATTGCTGCTCTATTCATAATAACCAGAAATTGACAACAGCCTGGATATTCTTCAACAGTAAATGGGGGAAAATGTGGTATATTTGTACAATGGAATGTTACTCAGCCATTGTGTATCTTTCTTAATCTTAAGGTTTTACAGACAATTGAATCTCCGTGAAGAGAAGTAAAAGATCATTTGATACTTCTGTTTCTATTTTATGTAAAATTAAGTAATAGCAGGTAAGTTCTCTCAGTTCCAAAATGTTGTTCTCCAGTATAAAGAGCTTTTATGAAAAGCTTTAGATAAATGCTCATGAATGCTGAAGTTTCTCTGTAAAGTTGTAGATGACAACTTGTATATATGCATCATGAAACAGACTCAAATGCATCTACAAATATCAGCACTCATTTATATCATAAAAAAGGGATTTGAATTATATGAATACAAGCATTTGAATATCATAGAGGCCTCAGAGGCAACAGAAACAATATAATCTACTATGAGTGCTCTCAGTTACCCACGGAAACAATATGTTAAGACTGCTTCCCAAAACAGTGGTTTTTTAATCAAAAAATAATGGGGTTTGAATTATGTGATCTTTAACATTTAAACTTTGGAAATTGCTGGTGTGTTGAACAGCATATTTTCAGGATGTAGAAGAACTGGGTATTTTTATCCTTTGTGTGCAGGCAAACAGCCACACTCATGTGGATGATGCAGTTTTATCTTAGACACATGCTCTTCAGTAGGCAGCACCGTCTTCATTTAGAGTGGTAACAAAGGTCATTTTTCTACCTGATCCAAATATAAAAACACCATCCTTGCTCCCAGTAAAAAGCTACATTCACCCAGTTAACTGAAGGCTCCAGTTGACATAGAACATCAGGGCCAGAGATGCCCAGCTGGATTCAGATTGGGAGATGACATTCAGATGGGGATGACATTCAAGAGCTGTCAGAGATTTGTTGAGATGGGGCGCACTGACATGGCACAGGATTTGACAACACAACTAGGAAGTCTGGGGGTGTTCTTTGCATGCCTCCAGCAACAGAAGATAGGCCCTAGTAGATATGGTACTGACCTTGAAAGGCCAGAATAGAGCCCTGAAGGAGGATAAGAGGATGCTTGGAAATAATGGCATGTGTGAACAAGCACATCCCAGAACATCATAGACATTTATTTTTCCCAGGTGCCCAATATGTTCCCTTCATAAAGCACCAAAGAGTACTGTGATTTGGGGTGAGTAACTTTTGAGAATGAAAGGATATACTGAATTGAGATCTTAAAGACTTGTTAGAACTCCAGAATAACAGCATACAGCTACTAAAGTGCAAAGAGAACCATGTCTGTACCAGGAAGACACATACGAGAATATGGACTTATTTTGGAATGTGAGTGCCTGGGAGATGGGAAGGTATGGCAGTTCTTTCTGCATAAGCTCTAAGCATCAGAAGTTTAATTATGGACATGTCTTTTAAATAAAGGAAACTTCAGTTTCTTTGTCACTTATTAAAGTCCATGCCAAGGCATAATGTCTTATTCTGATGGTCCTGCTACAACAAAATACACGAGTCTTGTTAGTATTAAAGAATAGACATTTATGGCTCTCATTATGGAGGGTAAGAAGTCCAAGATCAAGGTGCCAAAACTGGGAAGGGACACTCTCTCATTTGTCTGCCCAGTGCAGTCACAACACACACACTGCTTCTGGCTGTTGTGTGCTCCAGTTCTGAAGCAGCATGGCTTCTTCAGATGCTCACTCCCATATGTCTTTTCATGTTCACATTGACTGTGCTCTCCAAGCTGTAACCATCAACAGAGCTGTAAGAATGTATGCCTCTGGCACTGTCAGGATGTCTTCACTTGACAGAAGGTAGCAGAGGAAGAAACACAGTCCTGCGCAGAGCCTCTAGTCTGTGACAAAGTTAGTATCACTTACAAGGTTACAACATTCTTGACCTTGACATCCTGGAAACTTGGTGCTTTTCAATATTACCTCATTAGCCCTTAAACTCAATGTCCAGATTTCTAATGAGATACAGTCAAACCACAGCATGTGTTTGCTAGAATCCCAAATGAGATTGAGTTCAGCAGCCTTGGGTACACCTGGCTTACTCACTCAGTTTTTCATTAAGGACATTTTCTTCTTATGATCACCTGCGAGCTAAATCACTTTCTGTGGACTCTTTTTTGCACTGTATCCTTATAAAATTTAGTTGAGGACTTATTCATAGCAACTATATATTTGCATAACTAAAGAGACTATGTATTCTAAATGGTATAAAAAGCTTTATTTTATGGGTAATTTATCCACACCAGGATTTTCTCATGTGGTAACTTGTTTCCCTTAATGTTTTACCCCTTCAGTAACATCTGCATAACACAAACTAAAAATGCCTGATAGTACTGCAAGAATTACCAAGAGCAGTAAAGCATGTCAAAACTTCCACATGCAAAAAAAAAAAAAAAAAAAAAAAAAAGATTCAGATCATAAGCACTTACTTACATGGGTAGTTGCTTTAAGACATGGCTTTTAATGTCAGAGTGTCTGAAAGTATATTAATGCCACAGGATGCACATGCTTGTTCAGTTACAAGGTAACATGATTAGATTTCATGCCCATGTGTAGAAATGTACATTCGGATGGCTAGAATTTTGTCTGAAAGCTGAAAAAATGAAAGCTAGCTGATCAAATAATATGTTCAGAGAGAGCTGAGTTTTTCTTATCTGGTCCTTCTAATGCCATTTTTCAACTCTTGAAATATTTTTTTTTTTGGCAGAGAACTAAAGTACTTTAATGGAATTAGCCCTGTGTAAATGAGTGATTTACTTTATATAGTATTCATTAAAAAACTAACCATATTGGAAAAACTTGGGCTTTTGGTGGATTTATGCAAAACTGGTATTGCAATTAGTGTTGGGACTATAAAGACAAGTGGTCCAAACTCTATCAAAACTTACAAGGCCATATCAGCTTGGCTGTAGATAAGTCACAAGAGTGAAGAGCTGAAACAGTCATGCCATAATGCTTGAACTATTGAATTTCACATCATATTTTACTCAGCAAATGGAATTACTAATGAGGTTGCTGAAAACCATTGATCTCTTCAGCAAGCATTGGGTTTAGCTAATGAAATCAGACTTCTTTGAAACTGTATTAACTTCAGCATATAGGTCTACCGAGTAGTTTATATAATGCCCAAAGTCAACATCAGTTTCCACTAATGAGAGCAGTACAATCTGCCTTTCTAAACAAGCGTCAACTCTAATGGTGGCAGACAAAGTTCAATCCAGATAATTTTCTGCTTGAACTTGTGAAACTCTTCACTTTTTGCTATTTCCAAATAAGGATTCTTCTGATCTTGGAAAATAAAGTATGAGTTTCTTCCTTGATGTCCTATTTCACAGACATATTCTCTAAATTTTGCTGGGACTTCAAAGGATATGTGCTGATTCGACCTGGCAGGCAGGTTTGGCCCTCAACCACAACATTTCTGCCTGTTGATCCTCCCCCAACTCCACTTTCTCTTAAGAAGTGACAGATTTCAGATTAATAGCTTCAGCTCATCCTGATTCATCGATGTCAACTGCCTTATCTCATTGTTCCAGTGACATAGG
The DNA here is from genome assembly GCF_011762505.2 of Arvicanthis niloticus. NCBI lineage: Eukaryota > Metazoa > Chordata > Mammalia > Rodentia > Muridae > Arvicanthis > Arvicanthis niloticus. Next base: position 49,091,321 of record NC_047665.1, on the reverse strand, counting down.
ATACCTGGCAGGCACTTGAGAAAATCAGAAAACTTTAGACTCGATTTGACTAGTGACCAGAGTCCTTGTAGTTTCCTAAAACTCTTTCCTCTAACCACAGAGAATAGAGTTTCCCCTTCATGCAAATAAAGCATTTTCAGCCAATAATGTACACTCTGCTTGAAACTCCTACCCACTCCCCAAGGTTTATATAGCCCTTGTTACCACCTAATAAAGAGAGGTGCCATTTCACTGAATATTATAGAAGAGAGCTGTTTCACAGACTATCCTCCAGAAGAGCTGTTTCACTGCCCCCCCCACCCCCATAAAAAAGGGCTATAACACTGAAAACCTCAGAGAAGGCCTTCTACCCCAATACTCACAGAACCCAGGGAACCAACCAATTTAGCTCTGCCTCATTCTTTTCTGTCTGGCATGCAGTGGTGCCTGGACAGCCTAGGGAAGAATCAGAATGCAGAACCACAAGTGTATATTATGATTTGAATATAAATTATCTCCAATGGGATTTTTGAGCACTTAATCCCCAGCTAATGGCACTGTTCTGGGAGGTCATAGAACTTTAGGGACTAGTGTCTAGTTGGAAGACAGAGGCAAGTTTTGCAGGCTTATTATCTGGTTCTGCTATCCACATCCTGATTCTATAAGATGTGAGACGTGCCATTCATAAATGTCCGCTACCTCAGATTAAGTGTTTCCACCATGCCTTCCCTGAAATGATAGTCTGTATCCCATGAAGCTATGAGCCAAGTTTCTCCCTCCACTGTTTAGTTGTTTCTGTGAAATATTTAGTCAAATCAAAGAACAATATAACCAATACAATAAGTATTCTTATTCTCTCTTAAAGTATGTTGTTCTTAAGAACTTACAGAGAGACAGTGAAATGGCTCAGTGGGTAAGGGTAATTAATATCAAGAAGAATAATTTGAGTTTTACCTCTGATACCCTGTCTTAGTTATGATTTTAATCGCTGTGAAGGGACACCATGACCAAAGCAATTTCTATAAAGGAAAACATTTAATTGGGACAAACTTACATTTTCAGAGGATAGGTCCCTTATCATCATGGTGAGAAGCATGACATCGTCCAGGCAGATATGGTACTGTAGATGGAGCTGAGAGTTTTACACCTTGATCTACAGGCAGTAAGGAGCCTACCTTCTGCGGGCAGCCAGGAGGAGTCTCTGATTCCACATTGGGCAGAGATTTGACATAGGAGACCTCCAAGTCTACCCTCACAGTAATGCACTTCCTCTAAAAAATGTCACACCTATTCCAACAAGGCCACACTTCTTAATAGTTTCATTTCATGTGGGTTAAGCATTTCAAAAGTATGAGTCTATATGGGGTCCAAACCTATTCAAACCACCACATACCCATGTAGTAGATTCAGAGATTTGATTCCCACAAGTTGTCTTCTGATATTTACAGAAGGACTATGGCACATATCTGCACACATGCACATACACACACACACACACACACACACACACAAATAAATAAATGTTAACAAAAACCTACTATTACTGTTTTTGTTTGTTGGTTTAAACTTTATCTTTCTTTCTTTATTTATTTATTTTTATTGGGTATTTTATTTACATTTCAGATGCTATTCCCTTTCCCCATTTTCCCTCCCTAAAAAAAACCCCTATCCCATCCCCCCTCCTTTTTGCTTTTATACAATTTTTTAATGTTGATCAAAGGCTTTATAAGTTTGGTAATGCTCAATAACAAGATGCCCATACAATCAAAACTGTAACCCAGTACCCAACCTAGAAAAACCAACTATCTTTGACTGGTGGAGACATGTGAATATCCGCCTCCATGTCTCTCTCTCTCTCTCTCTCTCTCTCTCTCTCTCTCTCTCTCTCTCTCTCTCTCTCATCTCCTAGCTCCTCCTCTCCTCCTCCTCTTCTCCTTACTCTTCCTCTTCCTCTCCTTACTCCTCTTACCTTAGCTCCTCCTACATATCACCCTTCCTGTTAAAATATAACTTTTCTCTCAAAATACAATTAGAGCATAACTATACCAATTTGGGTCAGTAAGGTATAAGATAGACCTAATACCCAGTCCATCATTTTGTTGATTAACCAGAACCTCTGTCATCCCTCCTAACTAAAAGACTTAGTTTTGAACCTGGCTTTTTTCTTGGCTTTAGAATGAATGTCAGCTGAAAACCATCCTTTCAAATCTTTTCTCTCAAAGTAAATAGCTGGGATTGGCTATGAGACTATAAGTCTTCAACCCCTCTAGAATGACTGAGTTAACTGAAATTATAGGAAGCACAAAGCATAGCTTCTAAAACTTAGCCAATTTATAGAGACCGCTGAACACCTGGACAGTCCCTATACTATAAAACGTTGGAGCATTCAATCTTCAGCCTTCTGGCCCAGGATCATCTGACAGACCTAGTGATGCAGAATTATTAAGGGCTGATTACTCTGTCTAGGCAGATATAATCAGTCAAGTATTCCGCAAGTGTGTCCTTTTCTGGACAGTAATTTGTATGTAGATGACAAGAGGCAATTTTTGCCTAGTGGCTGTCTCATCACAACTGTGTTATATAGGCACAATGCCTATGAGAGTAACAATATTAATCTCACTTTTATATCAATAAGAAACTCATACCAATCAAAACCTTAAATTTGAAATTAAAGTAAATTTTGTACCATTTAAGAAATTACAACTTCATCTTAATAACAATTACACATATTTCTACCAATAGATTATGGCTATGCAATAAATCCTACCTATCCCTCCCTGTTCCAATAAAACCACTGCTTTTCCCTAGAAATACAGCCCAATATTAACCACCTCAGTCTCCAAGCCCAAGGAATAGGGGCGCTGACTCTTCATTAACTTCTTCAAGCTGATTACAGGCATTGAGATATTAGAAGAGGGGCGGGGGGAAGAGTAAATTGATAACCCTCTGATGCTGTGTCTTCACTGCATCCAGCTGGAATTCCAGGACATCAGAGGTTCGAGCAGGTCTGCTCAGCTTGCTTTATGAGTAGATAAACCGAGGCTTTGTATTCTGCAATATACAATTCTCAAAACAAATTTTAGTATCAAGATAATTTTTTGTTTGAATTCTGGAATCTAATCTTCTGGCGGTCTGCCATGTCTAATACATATAATTCTGGGAGTTTTTATGAGGGTCTTCTCCCACCATTCTCCCATTCCTGCCTCCCTGCTCTTGCAATTCCCCAACACTAAGGAATCCAAACTTTCAGGCACCAAAGCCCTCCTCTTCCACTGATGCTTGGCAAGGCCACCCTCAACTACCTATACAGGTGGAGTCATGAGTCCCTCCCTTTGTGTTCTCAGGCTGGAGATTTTAGAATGGCTACTCCAGCTTGTTTCTTAGGACCATTTGCTTGAAAAATTGTTTTCCAGCCTTTTACTCTAAGGTAAAGTCTGTCTTTGTCACTGAGGTTGATTTCCTGTATGCAGCAAAATGCTGGGTCCTGTTTATGTATCCAGACCATTAGCTTATGTCTTTTAATTGGAGAATTGAGTCCATTGATGTTAAAGATATTAAGGAACAGTGATAGTTGCTTCCTGTTATTGCTATTAGAGGTGGAATTATCTTTGTGTGGCTGTCTTCTTTTGGATTTGTTGGAAGAGGATTACTTTCTTGCTCTTTCTGGGGTATAATTTCCCTCCTTGTATTGGAGCTTTCCAGTTGTTATCCTTTGTAATGCTGGGTTTGTGGAAATATATTGTGTAAATTTGGTTTTGTTGTGGTATATCTTGGTTTCTCCATCTGTGGTAATTGAGAGTTTTGCTGGGTATAGTAGGCTGGGCTGGCATTTGTGTTCTCTGAGGGTCTGTATGACATCTTTCCAGCATCTTCTAGCTTTTATAGTATCTGGTGAGAAGTCTGGTATAATTCTGATAGGTCTGCCTTTACTTGGCCTTTTTCCCTTACTGCATTTAATATTCTTTCTTTGTTTTGTGCACTTAGTGTTTTGATTATTATATGACAGGAGGTATTTCTTTTCTGGTCTAGTCTATTTGGCATTCTACAGGCTTCTTGTATGTTTACGCGCATCTCAATACTTAGAATAGGGAAGTTTTCTTCTATAATATTGTTGAAGATATTTATTGGCCCTTTAAGTTGGGAATCTTCACTCTCATCTATACCTATTATCCTTTGGTTTGGTCTTCTCATTGTGTCCTGGATTTCCTAGATGTTTTGTGTTAAGAATTTTTTGCATTTTGTGTTTTCTTTGACAGTTGTGTCAATATTTTCTATGGAATCTTCTGCACCTGAGATTCTCTCTTCTATCTCTTGTATTCTGTTGGTGATGCTTTCATCTATGGCTCCTGATAGATATATATATATATATATATATATATATATATATATATATATATATATATATATTTTAGGTTTTCTATCTCCAGGGTAGTCTCCCTTTGTGATTTCTTTATTGTTTCTACTTCCATTTTTATATCTTGGATGGTTTTGTTCAATTTCTTCACCTATTTGGTTGTATTCTGTTGTAATTTTTTAAGGGAGTTTTGAGCTTCCTCTTTAAGGGCTTCTACCTGTTTACCTGTGTTCTCCTCAAATTCTTTGAGAGTGTTATTTATGTCCTTCTTAAAGTCATCTATCACCATCATTAGAAGTGATTTTAAATCTGAGTCTTGCTTTCCTAGTGATATGGGGAATTCAAGACTTTCTTGTGTGGGAGAACTAGGTTCTAATGATGCCAAGTACCCTGGGTTGCTGATGCTTATGTTCTTGCATTTGCCTTTTGCCATCTGGATCTCCTTAGAGCTACCTGCCCTGTCTCTTACTGGAGCCTGTCTTTCCTATTATCTTGGTTGTATCAGAACTATCTGGGGTTACTACTGGGGTTAGGACTGGGGTCCAAGATCTGGTCAGTGCTCAGGTGCAGACAGGAAGGAACCAGTGATCCAGGCCAGGAGTGAATTCCTGGGTCCTAGTGGGTCCCAGTTACTCCTTGTTTGGGGCGGGTGTTGCTGTCTCCTTACCTAAGAAGATACTGCCTGGGTTAGAGTTCTTGGGAGACCTGCTTCCTCTGGGTTTTGTGAGATTGGGGGCAGAGCTTCAGCCAGGATCTGCTCAGTGCTCAGGCCCAGACCGGAAGGTAAACTTTATTTTTCTGGAAAAAAAAAAATTCAGACTCTTTATAGTTTCATTCTAAACTTTTCAAGCTTATTCATTCCAATGTGAGAGCGAAATTTTTAGTTCATAATTTTTACTAACTATTCTTATTCTGGTTGAAATCAAAGTTTACTTAGTGTGAAATTCCAATTGAAAGTAGATAAAGAAATACTGATTAAAATCAACAGATTGAAATGACATTTATAGCTCTATAGGCAAGAGATTATAATTAATTATATCTGGCCTTTCAGATCCAATGGGAAACTGGAACTCTTAAGACACAAATATTTTTTAATTAACTTTAAACTAGAAATGGTATACTATTCTTTTGGGCAGTACTTGCACACAATGGCATATTAGTTAAAAATAAATCACAATGAATTTCCTTTGGAAGTACAAGTGATATTAAAGTTTAATATGTTACTAGTTTCCCATAATTAAAATTATTACATCTTATCTTACCAACAACAGTATTATTTATGCATATCTGTACATGATTTTTCTTTGTCCCTTGGTATAATTACAGTTGAGTTTGAGAGGAGATTTTTCTATTGCTTCTGTCATGTGGTAGGGCAGAAAATATCTCAAAAGATGATGATATTCTGGTGTGCTAATCGTATCAAGTTACAGGGGCTTTGATCTCATTGGGCTGTAAGAACTCTTCTCATACACCTCTTTCTTTGCTTAAGTTTGGGACACACTAACAATGATAACTATTCTGGTTCAGTTGTGGTTCAGATATAAAATATCCTCAAAAGCTCTGTGTTGTCAACTTGGCCTCCAGTATAGTAAATGTCCAGAGGCGAGTCTCTGGAGAAGTAAATGGATCATGAAGGCTCTGAGCTAAACAATGGGTAAATCCACTGAGCTACTCATTATTGAGAGGTTATAAAAAGTAGAAGTTTGGATTTGGAAATAAACATTGGATTTAGAAAAACAAAAACAAACAAAAAAGAAAACAAGGACAAAATAAGTCTTCATAACAAGCCTTGGGTTTTGAATGACTTTTCTTCTAATTCTGCATGGCATGATGCAAGAATGCATGTGAGATAAGGTTGATTTTTGTTGTTGTTGTTGTTGTTGTTATTTTGGGTTCTTAATTCTTTGAAAGTATTATTAACATATATAGTATATCTGGGGGATGACCTGACCTCTCAAAGGGATTGTTAACAGTTAATAGTTGTTTGAGGAATGCATGTTCTTTTTCTTCAATAGTGAAGCCTCTAATAGTGGTCCTTGCTAAACACCCTCCTACCCATACTTGGGCAAGTAATTCTAATTAAACTCAGTGAGTCACACATAAAGAAGACATGGAAGTAGAGGTCTTGTTGAGAAGGAAAATGTTAGGATGGAGAAGAGGTTGAGGAGAAGTGGGGATGTAAATGACTAAAGTTAATTATATAAATCTGTCAAACTGTCAAACATTTTTAAAATTGTAAAATATAAAGTAAGTGAATGCCATGGGTAGACCAGCAGAAATGACCACTCAAATACAGTTAATAGCTAATTAAAAGTCTTTATCCCAACCAAGTGGGACCATACAAGTACTCAGGGACCAGGGTGTGACCCTAAGTGTCCAGAGCACAGAGTTTTTGATGGTAAAACCCAGGTCCTGTCATGTCACTGGTCAGCTGCAGTGATACTCTGCAGAAGCAAGCATTTTAACAGAAGCAAAGATAAGCAATTTGCTCTAAGAGGTTCTGCACAAACAGGCTAAGTAAGATAAGTTAGCTAGGAAATCCTGACCTGGGCTTCCTAGGCGAGAATTTGGTAATTTTCCATAGGATTCTCCACCAGAGAGATCAAATTCAAGTTAGAACACAAGAACAAGGAAACTACATTGTCTTGTCCTGTCATATAGAGTCCTTATATAAAACTTTTAGAATTTGCTTTTCTGAGAGAAATTTCTCTGAAACAGCTGTTTCCATCAAAATTTTATCTTATCCCAAGGGAGAAAAAATATTCAATAAACCATAAATTCAAAGGAGATGTGAAATATTTATTGTGAACAAATGGGAGTTTAGAAACAGAGCTTAGAGAAATTACAGTGTAATAAAAAGACAAGTCTCATATGCACCAGGATGCCTCTTAAATGTTGCCATAAAAGCTATTTCTCTTATATATCCATTACCAGAATCACTTCCTGATTTGCAGCTATTTGATGACCTTTGCATCACTGCTTGTACAGGGCTGTATCTGTACATAATCTCACTAACAACCCTCCTGCTGTCAACACATGAAAGGATGGAGAAGTCACACATTTACCTTTCTATTTCCCAGTCTTTGGTGCCTCTCCTGACACCTGGGAAGAAGCTAGCAATTCCAATACTTGAGAACAATGACAGTGGAGCCTATGTGTGGAGGTTTCCAGGGGACATGGCACTGTAAAGTGGTGAATTAGAAAGAGAGCAGAACTGAACATTGCTGGGGTTAAGGAAGGACCTGGTGCAAGGAAACAGCATTACAGACACAGCAGGAGACTGGTTGCCAGTAAGAGTTTAAATGACATGTCCATAGCTTATTAACATGAAGTCTGGAATTAAAAAAATATTTACAAACTTGGGTGGAAATCAACAAATATCAATCATTTACCCTCTGAATAATAGGATTATTAGTGCTTAAAGAATACTATTCCAGTTGTCTTCAATAGAGAAGCTAGTTTTTCATACTCCATCAAAACTGCACTTTGGCAGTCATGATCACTAAGCTGCTTTTAAATGATTTTATCCTTAGTGATGTGGGATTGTTGGATGATACAATGAAATATGGAGTAGAAGATTTGGCAAGCAAGAGATGTTGTTTGATACTCTTGGATTTTGTTGTGCTAACAATGTTCAGTGACAAAGCTATGCTGTGATTTTGGAGGCAGCCCTATTGTGAATGAGAATTTCTGGAAAGAAGCTATGTCTGAAGAGAGAAACTGACTGATTGGAACCGCAGTGGAGTTTTTGGGAATTTGCTCTAATGCTGTCTCAATCTAATTCAGCTCTCAGAAGGCTGCATTTCCAGGTGCTGAGGGTCTTTGCCCCCAGCTGGATTTGATTGGCAAAGAATTGCCATGCAGCCAATGGTAGGCAGATAGACTGAGGCAGGGCGTGGAGATTTTCGTGGGCTAGGGACTGGGAGAAGAGGAGAGGAATCACCAGGATTCGGAGGGAGACAGATCAGATTTAGAGTTGCAGAAGGAAAATCATTTGAAATATAGGTGAGAAGGAATGTGGCCCCTGGCAGGGCAATTCAGAAGCATCTTGAGCAGCAAAGACTAGGGAGCCACCCAGAAGGAGCCAGAGCAACAAAGATAAAATATAGAATTAGAGGGTCTTAAGCCAGTTATTACAGGAGGGAAATGTGTGCTAACCACGGGGAGGATTAGAACTGCCCAGCCTTTGAGCTAGCCAAGGCATTTTATAATTAACTGGTGTGTGTGTGTGTGTGTGTGTGTGTGTGTGTGTGTGTGTGTGTGTTTCATTCACAAATCCAGATTTCTCCTGGGCGGGTGCGCGCGTGAGACTGGTAGGGAGCCAAAGTGATGTAGCCAACTACCCTTACAGAGGAGAGATTAGAATGTTGACAGTATAGATGCTAATTTTCTTATTTTTCTAGTTCTAACCTTCCAAAACAGCCATTTTTGCTCACCTCTGTGTCTGTAGTAACACCTAATGAGAACAGATTGAAACCTTTTGGAGTCTCTTAAATTAGCAGACCACTAGCTTCCATCAATCCTGAAAGCTATCATCAGATAGCATCTTGGGTCTATAGAAAAGTTTCCCTCATCTTGTTGTAACTGCCTCTCTGATGTATGCACCAAAAATTTTTAAACTTGCCTTGATTTATTTTCTTGTTCTGTAAGATTCTACAAGTTCATAAAAGTGCTTCCAGGTTCTAACATGAAATTTGAATTTACCTAAATCTGTGTTTCCCAGTCCATAACCACCCAAAATGGCTTCAGAATAGACTTTCTCTTAATCCCTCTAAGATGAGAGCTGTAGTTTTTGTCTTGCCACTAGAATACACAAGACACATCTCAAGTATTCTTTAGACATTAGGCTTTTACTTGTAATGATCAATATCATAACGTGAAAATTTACCACTTTACCAAACATGGTGGACTCTATCTCACGAGTTCATGAAATACTTCTGATCCAAGGACTAATAAATGTTTGGTATATTATTCCATGAAACAACAATTAATAATTCAAAGACTTCAGGTGCTATGTGTATATTTTCTTACTAGTAACACAACTTCACTAAGGGGGTCTATGCTTTCCAACTCTCAATGCCTCTGTTCTACTCAAATACAAACTACTCCTACCTGTTTGTAAGGACCCAGCCTAACACTAAGACATTCCAATCAGTGTAGATAGTAAGAAGTGCAAAAAGACTTAGTGTTATGAAATATAATGTGGTGGTTGCTGGAGTAAGGGAGTACCTGAAAAGCTCATGGCAAGGTGCCCCCCACCCCGAAATCCTGCCAAAAATCAGACCTGATATAAGGAAAGTTTATTGTGGGGGAAAGCGGGACCTGGAAACAGGGTAGAGGCAGAGAAGGGGTCATAGACAGAGAAGGACAGAAGGAAAGAAAAAAAGGCCTCCTGGGAACATGTGAGAACAGAGAGAGAAAGGGGGAGGGAGGGGAAAAAGTGAGAGAGGGAGGGAAGAAGGGAAGGAGGGAAGAAAAAAGGGAGGAAGAGAGAGAGGGAGGGAAAGAGGGAGGGAGAGAGAGAGAGAGAGAGACAGAGAGACAGAGACACACACACACAGAGAGAGAGAGAGAGAGAGAGAGAGAGAGAGAGAGAGAGAGAGAGAGAGAACAAGGGAGATAGAGTAGCAAGCAGCCCTCTTATATGCTGCAGCAAGCACCTGGTTCACACTTGGCAGGCAATGGTGGCAGACGATGGAGCAAGCAAGCTATTGCTAGGTCACTATTGGAAGGAGCCTAGCAGAATTGTCTGTAAGCCAACACCTAGTAAATCTACCTGTTTTATTTTTGTTCTCTGCGAGTGAGGTTCCTAAGTAGGTAACTTATAATTAAAACAAAATGTTCCAGAGGCTAAAGAGGTGGTTAAGAGCAGGTACTGCTCTTCTGAGGAGGCAAGCTCCCTTCTAAACACCCAATTAGCAGCCCATAACTATCTATAACTCTCGATCCAAGAGATCCAATGGCCTTTGACCTCTGCCATCATTACACACAGAAGTGGTATACCTATATAATGTAGGCAAAATGCTTATACACATAAAATGAAAATAAATAAATGCTTTTTAAAATATCCAAGTCTATAATTGTATACATAGACCACTCCTTGCCACCAGCCAGAGACATTATGGAAATAGTTCCCATTTCTGAAACCATTTCATATTCCTGGGTATTAATAATACACACAAAAGTAAATTCTCAATCCACTATAGGCTCAGCACGGTTACTAAAATCTTTGAAAACTGGGATTTGAAAATCTGAATATATCATTCCCACATTAAAACTAAGATATTCCTAACAGTAAAACCAGCTAATATATATGAATATACTTGTGTACATGTACATATTACATTAAAATAAAACAAAAGAAATGCTGAATTTATTGAGTGAACTAAGGAAAATATGCTACAAACACCTGGAAATAAGCATGCTGAAGCCAAAGGTACAGAATGAATAAAGTAAATGCGAATCTCTCAACCAAGAGTAGAAATCATCTTCAAATAGCTATGCAGCTCAAAGATTGTGCTTCTCAACTAAAAACATAGTGCCTAGCAATTTAACCATTAGGTGTGTAATATCTTGAATTAGACTCCCAGGAAAGAGATTGCAGTGCAAATTAACATCTGATCAGCCATTCACAAGCCACTATTGCTTTGCTTGCCGCCCTCTGCCTGTCTCCCTCAGAGTGGAAATGTCTGCAGTGGCAGGGGATGGTTTGTTCTAGGATAATTGCATAATGTCTTCTCTCTCGGTGCTAAATTATGCTTTGGAAAAAATGCTCTGTGAAATCTGCTGGGCTTTGAAAAGTCATGAAGCATGTAGGGTGAATTTGGGGTAGTGGAAATCTAGAGGAAGTGATTCAAAGGTTTTATTTTGTTGTTGATAAGCAAAAGCATTTGGTGTACCTGGCTCTGACGTGTATTTTCTTTCTCATGTAAGTCTCTGAAATTTAGGACATGCTCAAATTCTGACTTAACAGCAACTCCCTCAGCAGACACAGTTGATAACTCTGAGTTGCTGACATATTCATTTATTTTATCTTTGTCATAATTTGCACTATATTAAGTCTGAGGAATCACACAATACTACCAAATAACACAAAGTGCTATAATTAAGCGTCTGTTATCAGTGAGACGTTTTTCAGGGTTTATTTTTATTTTACTTGTATATATGTGTGTGTGTATACATCTGTGTGTGGTGTGTGCATATGTGTCCAGAGGCCAGAGGCATCAAATGCCCTAGACTGAATTACAGAACATTGTGAGGCATACGTTATGAGAACTGAACTTGGAAAGTCTGGAATAGTTGCTGGTGCTCTTAACTGCTGAGTCATCACTCTATCCCCTATGGAACATTTAATCAGAAATTAGTAAGACATTGATGCTTATAAACCACATTATTTTGTGATTGAATACAACTGGAAAAAGAGATAAGGTACTATGACACTTTAAAATGCCACATGATTAAAAATATTAACTAAAATTGGTATCCATGCATTCAGAGTATAAATCTGAGTCCGTCTTTTTCCCCCCTTTTTTATTGTATATTTTCTTCATTTACATTTCAAATGTTATCTTCTTTCCTGGTCACCCCCTCCCCAAACCCCCATCCCATCTGAGTCTGTATTACACTAGAATATTAATACATCAGCTTTTTAATTTTTTTTAAAAAAGGTTTTTATTTACACTTGTTTGCAGCTGTGTGTTTGAATGTGCTGCATGAACAAGTATATGCAGAAGAGGATATTGGATGCTCAGGAAGTAGAGTTACAAATGGTTGAGTCACTTCACATGAATGCTGGGAGCTCTTACCTGATGAGGTATCTCTCCAGCCCACATGTGAGCTTCTTTCATATGTCTGAATTCATAATCATGGTATGACTATGAATGGGTTCAGTTTTAACATTCTGGAGGATGTTAAGAGGACTTAGAAAAGAGATGTTCAAATTCCGGTCAGAGAAGGATGAAAGCTGAGGCTTCATCTTCTGTTTTGAACACAGGAATTTGAAGATAGTGGCATTAGCTCTCACTGTCAGTTTCCAATTCAGACACACAATGTTCCCTGATACCAAGACTCTACCATTAGAGAAACTGTGTCTTCCTCGTACCTGAAACAACTAATTGCCAATGGGAGAACAAAGTTGATTACTAAAAGTAGTTTCTTCTAACATAACTGTTTTAGATGTTCAGTATCCAATTAAATTTATGCAAAATAATTTCAATACTTATTTCCTGAAAGAAATGTTTCAGACCTTATCAGCTCCTCATCCTCATCCTCTTTCTCCCCCCCCTCCTCAAAAACAAACAAGCAAACAAACAAACAAAAAACCTCATGTAACTCAGGCTGGCCTCAAACTTTGCTATGTAGCTAAGGGTGATCTTAAACTCCTGATTACCCTGCCTCCACCTCACAAGTGCCATACACTTGGTATATTCTTTGCTGAGACTGAACCCAGGGCTTTGAAAGTACTCTCCCAATTGAGCTACATCTCAAACTCATGGTACTTTTTCTCAGGTTCATCTGGGTGGATTTCTGTATGTCCCTGAAATCTTCATTCCAGATTGTTGTGATTTTTCTTCAGCATCCTTAATACAGACACAGCCTATATCCTTTGGTACAGTTAAAATTAATATCAATTGGGTGTTTCTAACCTGCCTTGGATCATTCAGTTCCAAGATAAAAGACACAAAACTTTTCTATTTACAATAAAGCTTAATAGCACTACAGCTGGGCAGATATCAACCCTCTAAACTATTTTGTCTACTTCTCTGTCAATAACCCCAAGATATGACTTGCCATGTTTTGCCTGGGCTGCTCTTACTCTGACTGACTAGCCCTCAAACCTGTGTTTTTATGATTCAACTACCTCATGGTTTCTTCCTCTTCCTCTTCTCTCTCTTCTCCTCATGGTCTCTGTCTCTGACCCAAGACCCTCCTACCTTACTTCTGTCCAACTACAGGCTGTAGGCATCTTTATTGACAAATTGGGATAACTTAGGAGCCAAAGTTACATGGTATCATTTGGCATATGTGAGTATTTCCTCATCAGTGAGGGTAACCAGACCTTAGAGGTAGGTAGTTAGCATAACAATATATAGCAACAGACCAAACCTCAACAATTCCCAGTACAAGATTTTTTTCATTAAGACAGAGATTTTGTTGACCCTGAATCCGCATCTATCCTTGGGTCTCTTGCAATCTTACTCCCTCACTTGCCCAGTGTGGGTGGTGGTAGCACAAAAAACACAGCTCTCAACTCAAAGAGGATAGATTACAGCTTATTCTGGAGATAAATATGAGTAACTGTGCCATGTACACACGAGGCACCCCAAATTCTCTGTTCCAAAATGTCAACAGTTTCATGAGGTTCTTAAATTCACAGATCAAGAAAATTATAAACCAACATAACTTAGTTAGGGTTTTATTGCTGTGAAGAGACACCATGACCAAGGCAACTCTTATAAAGGACAACATTTAATTGGAGTTGGCTTACAGTTTCAGAGCTTCAGTCTGTTATCACCATGGCAGAAAGCATAGCAGTTTTCAGGCAGATATGGTGCTGGAGGAGCTGAGAGTTCTAGATTTTGATCAGAAGGCAGACAGGAAGAGATTTTCTTCTTCAGGCAACCAGGAGGGAGGACTCTTCTGTACTTGGTGGAGCTTGAGCACCAGGGGACCTCAAAGCCCACCTATACAGTGGCACACTTCTCCCAACAAGGCCACACTTCCAACATGCCACCTCCCATGGGCCAAGCATAGTAAAGCCACCACACAACATAGTTTCCAAATACACTGTGAGTACATCAGGTAAGCAGGTTGTAGCAAATATGCTATCTGATGACACCCTCAGTGTTAGGTTAATTGGAGTGGGGGGTCAGCTAAGTTCATGTATCCCAAAAGGCTATAGCTGATGGTGACAAGAATGCCCGATGGAACATAGAAATGAGCTGTGCTTGCCCCTTAGGGGCTACAGATAGTCCAAATGATTTGGCTTTGGATCTGCCACATGACAAGCTCTTCACAATCACTGATGATTTAATCAGCCCAGGTGCCTTTGTAGAATGTTCAAGATGCAACTACTTTTTGGACACTTTAGTTCACAGTGCATCCAGCAGCAACCATTTCCAGTGACCCTTCTATTGTATTTGCTCATTGACAACTAATCAGGAGAAAGGCATCCTTTCTATCAGACCAGGTGAAATCTGCTGAGGAAGAAAAACAAAGGGAAAAAGAAAAAAGAAAAGAAGGAAGGAAAGAGAGAGAGAGAGAGAGAGAGAGAGAGAGAGAGAGAGACAGAATTGCTATTCTATCATGGCTCACACATGACTGAAGACTTCAATTCTCAGAAACCATGCTTTGCCATAGGGATCAGGCTGAAGTATGATGATTATTAATCTCCAAATAGAGATGCTAAAATGTTATTATTTCTTTATTTGATAGGAAATATATACATTGAGCAATAGTATAATGACTATGTAGGCTAATATTCTAATTCTATCCATTTATTGCATGGGTGACATTGTTGAGTCATTTAAGTAATCCAATTTACAATCTTGTCTTGGAGGTTACTGCTGTAAAGAGACAGCATGACTAAGGTAATTCTTATAAAGGAAATCATTTAATTGGAGCTAGCTCACACTTTCAGAGGTTTAGTCCATTATCATCATGGCAGGGAGCATGGTAGCACACAGGCAGACATGGTGCTGGAGGAGACCAGAGTTCTACATCCAGATCTTGGGCCCTTGAGACCTCAAAGGCTGCCTCTACTAGCATACTTCCTCCAACAAAGCAATGACTACCTCAACAGGTACAGGTCTCCTATAGTGCCTCTCCCAGGTGACAAGCCATTCAAATATATGAGCCTATGGGGACCATTCTTATTCAAGCTACCACAAACCTTGTCATTTACAAATTGGAATCACACTGCTTTCTAAAGGTTAGGTGAAATGAGAGAGAATTGCATATTTAAATGTCTGTATAATTATAGAGCTAAACACTTGGTAACTAAATATTATTGGCTTAACCCTGGGAATGCTTTGTTTTCATCTCTGTCTTGGAGGTTGGAGTAGGAATGAGTTGCAGAATACTTAAGAGAAGCTGCTAAAGATCAGAAAGCAGAGCTTACAAACTTTACCCCATTTGCCTCAAAGGATGATGGGGTCTACGCTTATTTAATGTGAAGTATTTGATGATTACTTCGGGTAGGAGAGACATTTCCTTAGTTCAGAATAGCCTTGTAATGTGTCCATGCTTCTGTAATTAACTCTTCACCCATGTTTCTGTAAGCAACTCAAGGGAAAGACTTTTTTGCTCCTGCCTTTCTCTGTCTCTGTCTTTGTCTCTCTGTCTGTTTCTCTCTCTGATTCTCTCTATCTCTCTTTCTTGACATGTTCCACCTAGACTGCTCTAACACACACACACACACACACACACACACACAAGACTTTAAAGAAATGCACAGAGAGACTAGTTGAGAAGGGTCAGGAGGATGGGTTCTTTGCACTCTTGAACTCATAGCAGATTTGATAACTGGTCAACCATCCTGTCTTTCATTTGTGAGAATTGTTATTATTTTTATACATACTATTCTTTCATTTTATAGTGATAATACAATTTATCCTTGACTTCAATGAGCTACTCATTCCATTTTATTCAGATTTATTGATTATATTCAGATATAATTTTATTCATTTTATTCAGATATATTGATTATATAGTACAGAAGTAGGCAGTTAACAATAATTCCATTCTTTGGGCAACACATTTGGTTCAGACCTTCATGGCATCCAAACTCTTCTGATATATTCAAATTCTACTAGACTTGAATTCCCAAATGAGCTTGATGGCATTTTTTAAGTCAATAAATTCTACAAAAATAGAATGCTCTTAAACCAATACTTTCAGATGTGATTCTCTTAGCAATGAGTTCATAGCCAGGTCATAACCTGTTATTGGTTACATCATCAGAAAAGATCCCAAATGAGAAATAACAAAATCAAAACTAGATCATGCTTACAAACTACATTACATTGTAAAAATCATGAAACTTTCTTACCAGAATTTCAGATCTTTCATTATTCCTCTAAAATCATTAGTGAATGTGGAAAGTACAGTATTTAAGTACAGAGCCATTGGACCCTTAAAGTCTTAACAACATAGTCTCTGAATACTCAACGAAGAGACATTGCTGGTAGATAAAGAAAACCCAAGGAAAATATACCAGGAAGTGTGTGGCCTGATCCTCATCCCACTCCAGGTTTCACTCCAGAGGAAGCTGACCTGATTCCAGGCACAGCACAGTTTGTTGCATCCAACAAATTGTAAGTTTGCTGTAAGTTGGGAGTAAAGTCCTTTCAAAGACTGTAAGAGTTGCTACCACAGAAGGAAATGTTGGCAAGAGGGATAGTCTGAGAGTCTCAGCAAGCAAGCTCAGCAAAAACTTCCCTGGCCAAGTATCTGTAGAGTAAGAGTCATAGGTGGGGCAGAGAGAAACTTTCCCCCTGAGAAAGTCATATGTGAGTATAGGATGGAGGGGAGGAG